>NC_139527.1:4759129-4946954 GCF_947247035.1 Vipera ursinii | reverse complement strand
TTCCTCTTTCTTTCTTTCTTTCTTTCTTTCTTTCTTTCTTTCTTTCTTTCTTTCTTTCTTTTCTTTCTTTCTTTCTTTCTTTCTCTCCCTCCCTCCCTTCCCTTCTCTCCCTTCCCTTCCCTTCCTTCCCTTCCCTTCCCTTCCCTTCCCTTCCTTCTCTTCTCTTCTCTTCTCTTCTCTCTTCTCTTCTCTTCTCTTCTCTTCTCTTCTCTTCTCTTCTCTTCTCTTCTCTTCTCTTTCTCTCTCCTCCCTCACTCCTTCTTTCCTTCCTTCCATCCTTCCTTCCTTTCTCCCACTAAAATTAAGCAATACCACACTATTTACATTTAAAATCAGGAAATGGACTTAAGAGGGCAGCACAACCTCACATTTGCAGTCACAACCCCACAAACTTGCAAGGATGACAATAGCATCCGCAACCAGCAGGGGTCAGAGGTGAACACAGACATTAAATTCACCCAGTTTCATTCACAACTTGGGTGAAGGATGAAATGCTTGATCGAAACATGGTGGTTTCTCAATTCTTTGCATGACTGATTGCAACAGATCTGAGAGAGAGAGATAGAAAGTGAATTTTTTTAAAGTACTGACAGATGAACACAACTGAACACTCTCACTAGCGCTGGGTTGTTCCTTGAGACGGGGTTATTATCACTATTTATTAAATTTAAAGGCTGCTTATTATATAGTTTATTACAGATGCTGGCATTCTTAGCCCTTACTCCCGCACAATAATACAAGGCTGTGCTCACTCCTGCTCTCACTGGCTGTGTTCACTCCTACACAATAATATTGTCAGAATCCATTTATATTCTATCCCTAACTCCCTATCTGTGCAAACCTAAATCTCACCCCCTTACTGGATTCTGCCATTCCCAAGGAAGGGAAGAGGAGATGTTAATTGGCCATCCCTATCCATTAGATAAGGGGACGCGGTGGCTCAGTGGGTCAGGACGCTGAGCTTGTCGATCAGAAGGTTGGCAGTTTGGCGGGTCGAATCCCGAGTGCCGCGTAGCAGAGTGAGCGCCTGTTACTCGTCCAGCTTCTGCCAACCTAGCAGTTCGAAAGCACGTAAAAATGCAAGTAGAAAAATAGGGACCACTACGGTGGGAAGGTAACAGCGTTCCGTGCGTCTTTGGCGTCTAGTCATGCCGGCCACGTGACCACGGAGATGTCCTCGGACAAGCGCTGGCTCTTCGGCTTTGATACGGAGATGAGCACTGGCCCCTAGAGTCGGAAACGACTAGCACGCATGTGTGTGGGAACCTTTACCTTTACCTTTATCCATTAGATGCAAGGTTGTTTATTCAGCCTGCCTGGGGGCCATCATCAAAGGCCAGGAAAAGAACCTTTGAACTGAGAAGAACAAAGAAAGAGGGAGGGATTCTGGTTTGTATCTCTGATTGGAATTTGAAGGGCAGGAAGCAACGATCTTGTAAATGCATGGAAGATCTATTTTCCCACGAAGGGTTTTGACACATGAAACTTAACTGATCTGGGACTGACCAAATGGACTGAGGGGAGGGGTTTTTACTCGGGAACACTTTAAAAGTATCGATCTGCGACACAGTTTCCAGATCCTGTCTAGATTATCCACTGTCAATCATGTTTTAGTAAAAGTTCCTGTTTGGACAATCCTGTCTCCAAGAGTTCTTCTTTCCTAAGATGTGGGTTAGGGTTTGTCCTGACATTAGACAGGTCCTGACAAATATAACCAGGGTGTAAAATTGTCTACAGTTTTAATATGGAGCAACTTAAGGAGAGCGATGAGGATATTCTTGTAGTTTTCTTTGCACTCCTGTTCACTCTCACTAATCAACAAGAAAGAATCAATTTTCCCCCCATTCTGGTTGGGAAGAAAATGATCGGATGTAATAGCAGTGGTGATTCCTTCCTTCCTTCCTTCCTCCCTCCTTCCTTCCTTCCTTCCTTCCTTCCTTCCTTCCTTCCTTCCTTCCTTCGATCAATCAAGGAGAATTTTGACAAAAGACTAGCATTCCGAGGTTAGCCATCAATCAGAATTTATTTTGATTTTGCATGGTTTTGTCACTGAATAACAGAATACCACAGTTGCAAGGGACCTTGGAGATCTTCTAGTCCAACCCCCTACTCGAGCAGGACACCCCATCCCATTTCAGACAAATGGTTGTCCAGTTTCTTCTTTAAAAAAACTCCAGTTATGGAGTATCCACAACTTCTGAAGGCAAGCTGTTCCACTGCACGGCTGCAGTGAGATTGGTACCAAAGGGATACATTTTCCAGCCATGGCCCACTGCGTTAATTTTATTTTTCTTGTTGTCTCTTCTGGGTAGCAATAATAATCCAACTGTGAATGCAGTTTGATTTGGGTTATCTGGTAAATAAAAAGGGAAAGCTGCTTTTAAAAGGAGGGGGGGGAGAGAGAGAGAGACAGAAAGAAAGAATGTGTGTATGTGAGAGAAAGAAAGAATGTGAGAGAGAGACAGAAAGAGAGAGAGGGGGGGAAGAAGAAAGGGAGAAAGAAAGAAAGAAAAAGATGAAAAAGAGAAAGACAAGAATTGAGAGAGAGCAAGAAAGACAGAAAGGGAGAGAAAAAGGAGAGAGAGAGAGAGAGAGAGAGAAAGAAAGAAAGAAAGAATGTGTGAGAGAGACAGAAAGAGAGAGGGGGAGAGAGAAATAGAGGAAGTAAGAAAGAAAGAAAGAAAGAAAAAGATGAAAAAGAGAAAGACAGGAATTGAGAGAG
Source organism: Vipera ursinii (assembly GCF_947247035.1). Lineage (NCBI taxonomy): Eukaryota > Metazoa > Chordata > Lepidosauria > Squamata > Viperidae > Vipera > Vipera ursinii. Next base: position 4,944,232 of record NC_139527.1, on the reverse strand, counting down.
AGCAAGAAAGACAGAAAGTGAGAGAAAGGAGAGAGAGTGAGAGAGAAGAAAGAGCAAGAGAGAAAGAAAGTGCATGTGTGTGAGGGAGACAGAAAGAAGAAAGGGAGAAAGAGAAAGGAAAAGGAAATGAGAAAGAAAGACAGGAAAAGAGAGAGAAAGGAAAAAAGAGAGAGGGAGAGAAAGAGAGAGAGAGACAGAGAGAGAGACAGACAGAGAAAGAGGCAGAGATGGGGGGGGAAATTCAAGGAAAAAGAATATGGAGAAGTCATATTATGAGATTCCCACACACGTGGTGTGTACATGTGTGTGTGTATTCATTCTATCTTCATCCATCTATCTTGCACTAATTGTTTTACAGGTATTGGAATGGGAAGTTCAGGAATGGATTAACAGAATAATAGAATAATAAAGATGGAAGGGACCATGGAGGTCTTCTAGTCCAGCCCCCCTCCCCCCACCGCTCAAGCAGGAGAACCTATACCATCTCAGGTAAGTGACTGTCTAGACTCTAGCCACTTTTTAAAAACCTCCAGTGTTGGAGCACCCACAACTTCTGGAGGGAAGCTGTTCCGCTGGTCAATTGTCCTCACTGTCAGGAAGTTTCTCCTCGGTTCCAGGTTGCTTCTCTCCTTGATGGGTTTCCATCCATTGCGTCTTCTCCTGCCTTCAGGCGCTTTGGAGAAAAAGCACCAATTTTACCTGTGCTTTAAAAGGGCTGTAGGGCCAGAAATGTGGTTGCAATAAATGGAACAAAGAGGACCACGCTAGATAAGAGTCAACTAGGTGTAAGAAAACCCTCCAGTTTAGTTAAACTAACTTAATTAGATTAACTCCGGACTGCCCCCAACTTGCGCTCGTTTCGCCGGGACCTGAAAACCTGGCTTTTTGATCTATCTGGCCTGGCCTGAGGGGTTTTTTAGTTTTAAGTTTCAACATTGTTTTATTGTTGGGCTATTATTAATTTAATTCTTTTTCATTCTATTTGTATCTTAATTTATATTGTCTTTTAAATATTGCTCTGTAAACCGCCCTGAGTCCTTCGGGAATAGGGCGGTATAGAAAACTAAATAAATAAATAAACTTAATTAAATTTAATTTTTTAATTCAATTTTTAATTTATTTTCACGTGTTATACCTGCCTGCTGTCTGCCTCTCAAGGACTCTGGGTGGCTCTGAACAATCAAACAAAGAAATTAACTTAAACCAATATAACTTAAAAAGTCAAGGGAAAAAAAAACAAGCATAAAGGATAACCTGGTTTGACTCTTGCTTCCCTTTTAAAAGACTGTTGTAATGTGACACAATAGCCGCCAGAGGGAGCTGGTGAGCTTTTCTCTTCCCCTGAAAGATACCAAAAGAACAAACCTTGAGGTTTATTCTAGGTCTCCCGGGAGAGCCGAGATAAATCCATCCATATCATGGAAGGACGGTTTCCAGTGCTGGGGAGGAGAGCCTGCCCACCCCTGGACATCCCTGCTCACAATCAAGAAGGGATTAATTGCCAAGAGGAGCCTCTCAAACAGATGGAGGGGTGCCTCATTTTAATCTCATTTTAATCTTCTCATTTTTCCATTGTTGATCTAGAACACATTTGTCTTGATAAGGTGAACCTGGTATCTATTTATCTATCTATCTATCTATCTATCTATCTATCTATCTATCTATCTATCTATCTATCTATCTATCTATATCTATCATCCATGTCTGTCTGTCTGTCTGTCTGTCTGTCTGTCTGTCTGTCTGTCTGTCTGTCTGTCTATCTATCTATCTATCTATCTATCTATCTATCTATCTATCTATCTATCTATCTATCTATCTATCTATCTATCATCCATGTCTGTCTGTCTGTCTGTCTATCTATCTATCTATCTATCTATCTATCTATCTATCTATCTATCTATATCTATCATCCATGTCTGTCTGTCTGTCTGTCTGTCTGTCTGTCTGTCTGTCTGTCTGTCTGTCTGTCTATCTATCTATCTATCTATCTATCTATCTATCTATCTATCTATCTATCTATCTATCATCCATGTCTGTCTGTCTGTCTGTCTGTCTGTCTGTCTGTCTATCTATCTATCTATCTATCTATCTATCTATCTATCTATCTATCTATCTATCTATCTATCTATCTATCAATCATCTATCTATCATCATCATCACTCTCCTATTTATGTACTCCCCTCTCTCTCTGTCTCCTTATTTAATCTAATTTTCTATCCTTGTATTCTATTTCTATGTTCTTATTCTTACGTCTGTCAATCTTATGGGTTAAATAACTATTTCTTAACTCTTTAATTCTTCTCCTTCTTCCCAATTCTTCAGTTTTTGTCACCCATCTCATCCTATCCTATCGTATCCCGTCCCACCCCATCCCATCCCATCCCATCCCATCCTATCCTCACAGGTACCAAAACAACAGCCAAAGAATCTTTTATCCAGACAAATTGAACTATCACCTAATGACAATGGATATGATTTTTTGTTTAAGATTCTCAGGGCATAGAGGACCTCCAGATTCACACAGGAATATTCAGGAGGAGGCATTCTTGAAGATATATATTTGTGCTCCATATTTATCACCTTCTTTCTGGCATTTGCGTCCCAATTATCCATAAAATACTACCACCCCAGAACAATGACAAATCCCACATAACAGTAAAATAAAAGCTGCACTGGGGAAAAAAAAAAGTCTTATATTACTTTGACTTATAGCCCTGTAAAAAAATATAGGCTAGGTAGAGGTGCAGTGTAAAATGTAATACAATTAAAATGTAGATTAAATCGCAGAGCAGGAAAGAAGGAACGTGGAGCAGGAATCTAATTAATCTGACACAGCGTCCTAGCATTGGGTGGGATGTTAGAGGTCTTCCAGTCTAACCCCTTGCTTGGAGCAGAAATCCCAAACCAGTGGGTATGCAATCTTGATTTGAAAACCTCCGTTATCAAGGCTTTTAAGAGAGGAATGGGCTTCAGTTTATAATTTTATGGTTTCTGGGTCTCCTTCACCACAGGTGGTCCTTCACTTTCAACCACAATTAAACCCAACATTGCTGTGGTTAATTGACTGGCTAATCTCCTTGTTTAGTTTCCATCCGTTGCTTCTTGCCCTGTCTTCAGGTGCTTTGGAGAATAGGTTGTGACACCAGCCTCCCCGCTTCTTTGTGGCAGCCCCTCAAATATTGGAAGATGGCTCCTTCTCTTCATTAAAGTAGACATATATAAATATATATAATAATAATGTTGGAAGGGACCTTGGAGGTCACCTAGTCCAACCCACTGCTCAGGCAGGAAACCCTATACTATTTCAGACAAATGGCTGGCCAGTCTCTTCTTAAAAACTTCCAGTGTTTGAGCATTCACCGCTTCTGGAGGCAGGTTGTTCCACTGGTTAGTTGTTCTAACTATCAGGAAGTTTCTCCTTAGTTCTAGGTTGCTTGTCTCCTTGACTAGTTTCCATCTGTTGCTTCTTGTCCTGCTTTCAGAAAATAGCTTGACTCCCTCTTCTTTGTGGCAGCCCCTGAGATATTGGAACACTGCTATCATGTCACCCCTCGTCCTTCTCTTCGTTAAACTAGACATACCCAATTCCAGCAACCGTTCCCTATATGTTTTAGCCTCCAGTCCCCCAATCATCTTTGTTGCTCTTCTCTGTACTCTTTCTAGAGTCTCGACATCTTTTTTACATCGTGGTGTCCAAAACTGGATGCAGTATTCCAGGTGTGGCCTTACCAAGGCATTGTAAAGTGGTATTAACACTTCACGTGATCTCGATTCTATCCCTCTGTTAATGCAGCCTAGCACTGTGTTGGCTTTTTTGGCAGCTGCAGCACACTGCTGGCTCATATTGAAGTGATTGTCCACTAGGACGCCGACATCTCTCTCACAGTTACTACTATTGAGCAAGGTACCACCTATACTACTATACCTGTGCATTTGATTTTTCCTGCCTAAATGTAGAACCTTACTTTTTTCACAATTGAATTTCATTTTGTTAGATAATAATAATAATTTAATTTCTATACCGCCCTTCTCCTGAAGGACTCAGGGCGGTGTACAGGGCAAATACAATAAAAATACAATGTACAAAAGTTAAAAAAGAATTAAATAATACAGCCCATTCCTGCCACCGTTCTTTATATGTTTTAGCCTCCGGTCCCCTAGTCCTCTTCGTTGCTCTTCTCTGCCCTCTTTCCAGAGTCTCAACATTTTTTTTTCATGGTGGCAACCAAAACTGGACGCAGGACTCCAAGTGTGGCCTTACCAAGGCCTTGTAAAGTGGTATTAACATTTAACATGATCTTTGATTCTGTGATTGTGACTTTTTTGACCTGTCCTGTGGACCAGCCTGGGGTGGGCCCTCTAATTTTGACAACCTGAGACCTCCCAAGTATCTTAAATATTAATATCTTAAATATTAATCTTAAATATCTTAAATATTCGGGGGTCTTTTACCCCCCCCCCCTCAGATTTGTCCACCCTGTTCTACTTACGTAAAAGAAACCGTTTTGGAGAAACAAAGGGGCTATGTTGTGGGGTGTTTTTTTTTAAGCAAATAAGAAAATAAAAACATATTTGACAGTCATGCAGGAAGCAAGTGTGACTCTCCTTCCTTCCATTTCTAAGGCTCGGGGACAAGAGTCGAAATAAATTAAAATTCAATGAAAAACAAAAACTTCCTCGCCTGTGCGACGGGCCTCCAACGGCAATTTTCAAAAATACAAGAGGTAGCAGAAATGAGACACAAACGCAACAAACCGTTTAATCCCACAAAATGAAAGGATTTCAAAGGTGGCGAGATCACATAATGTAGAATAATAAGGGCTAGCAGGGACCTTGGAGGTCTTCTAGTCCAACCCCCCTGCCTCGCGCAGGAGACCTTATATCAAGAAGATAAAACCATGTTTTATTTGTCATGGCCATAAAGTGGCTTTTCTCAGGATGATGCTTGTCTGTTGACTGGTAAATTCTTGTGACTCCCAAGCCTTGGACATGCTGGCTGAGGAAGATGGGCTTGGTGGTTCAAACTGCCCGGGAGGCAGGAAGCTGGAAACAGATGGAGTAAACAACTCACTAGGGAGAGCAGAGGACCAACGAAGTGATGGAATGACGTGGAAAAAAAAGGAGGTTTTTCTAGGCCTCCTATTTTTAGAAGCCATCTGTCAGCTAGGCGGTCTAGTTTCCTGCTGGTTAGTAGTGGTAACCAGCGTTATGAGACTCAAAAACAGAAAATGCTCCATTGGTGGGGGTGAATTTCTGGACAGCGGCCGCAACATCTGTGGATTGCAAGGGGAGGCCAAGAGACACGTACCCATTAGAACTTGGTTTTCCACTGTAATGGAAAGTGGCAAGGTGGTTTCAATTTGTTGATTCACTTCATTGAATGGAAAGAAGAAGCAGGTGTGAGGAGAAGACTCTGCCGTCCGGTGGTCCCACCAGTATTAGAGAATGTAGAATCATAGGGCTGGAAAGGGACCTTTGTGAGGTCTTCTAGGCCAGCCCCTTGCTCAAGGCAAGAGATCCCTATACCATCCTGGTCAAATCGTTGTTCCAGTCTACTTAATGAAGAGAAGGAATAGGGGTGACATGATAGCAGTCTTCCAATATCTCACAAAGAAGAGGGGATCACCTATTCTCCAAAGCACTGGAGGGCAGGACAAGACACAACAGATGGGAAATTAATCAAGGAGAGAAGCAACCTAGAACTAAGGAGAAGTTTCCTGACAGTTAGAACAGTTAATCAGTGGAATGACTTGTCTGCAGAAGCTGTGAATGCTCCAACACTGGAAGTTTTTAAGAAGAGACTGGACAACCATTTGTCTGGAATGGTATAGGGTTTCTTGCCTGAGCAAGGGGTTGGACTAGAAGACCTCCAAGGTCCCTTCCAACTCTTCTCTTCTCTTCTCTTCTCTTCTCTTCTCTTCTCTTCTCTTCTCTTCTCTTCTCTTCTCTTCTCTTCTCTTCTCTTCTCTTCTCTTCTCTTCTTTCTCTCCTCTTCTACTTTTCAAAACTTTCAGAGGTGAATCAGCACATCTTCTGGAGGCAACCTATTCCATTGATTAATTGTTCTCACTAAGTAAAGTTCTCCTTACTTCTAGTTTGGGTCACTCTTTAACAAGCTTCCACCCTTGCTTCTTGTCCTGGCCTCCTTTGCTTTGGATAATAAGTCACTTTACTCTTCTCTGTGACTTCCCCTCAGGTGTTAGAAGACAGTTATCATGTCCCCCCTAATCCTTCTCTTTGGTAGGCTAGACACAACTAGCTCCCTCAACTGTTTCGCCTACGATTTAGCCTCCAGAACTTTTATCATCTTTGTTGCTATTCTCTGCACACTTTCCAGGGTCTCAAAATCTTTTTTGTATTGTGTTGATTACATGGATCATTGATCATGGACAATAGGTTCTGGGGGGATTGTAGAGCAACATCTGGAGAACCTCTGTTCACTCTCCATTGGGATTCCTTGTCACTGCCGGCATATTGCCACTGTTCCTAAGGGTTTCATTTATCTATAATGACCAGGAATAAATCATGATTTGGCCTAAATCCTTAAACAAAGATGTGGAATGCTCTATAGAACGGCACCATTTTAAGATCCCTATTTTCAACAGTAAACAGCCAGGCCTTTTTCACTGTGTGCTCTACTTCATGTGTCCTAATTCAGGCATGTCCTGAATATCTGGGGACCTGGAGACTATCTGCTGAATGGCAGACATGACGTTGATTCATTTGATGCTTTTGTGGAGGAAAAGAGAGTTCTTCTCATCCTCCCTCCAATAAATTTATTTATTAGATGAGTAAGATCTCGAATGATCATTGCTGTGGAAATGTGGGGAAATGATTGCAGATTTATATTAAGAAACCAGCCTTCCACATCTGCTTTAAAAAGAGCACCTCAACCCATCCCAGATTTAAAAAAAAACACTATAAAATACAATATACAGGCTGGGATCCCAAATAAAATCACATTTGTTCAACTATTCTTTGTCAAAGTCAGAGAACTGCTGTGGTGGTTAAGGAGTTGGATTAGAATACAGTAGAATGGAATGGAATGGAATAAAATAACAAGAGTTGGAAGGGACCTGGTAGGTCATCTAGTCCAACCCCCTGCCCACGCAGGAGCCCTTACACCATTTCTGACAGATGGCAGACCAGTCTCTTCTCGAAAGCTTCATTGATGAAGCTCTCACAACTTCTCAAGGCAATCTGTTCCATTGGTTGATTGTTCTCACTGTCAGAACTCACAGTCTAGTTCTCCTTCAGCCATAGAAGTTCACAGAGTGATTTTGAGACCACCAATCACTCTCTCCGAGGACCAAGGTGGTCCAGTTATGAAGATGTTGGACTGACACCAAGTAAAGTCCAGTTTTATCCTGCCTTCCCTCTCATGGAAGCCCTGGAGGACTTTGGGCCAGTCCTTCCTTCTCAGCCCAAGAACCAGAATGATCTAGTGGTGGAAGTCTTTTGTAGACATTGAGAAAACCTAGGTTCTGGTCCACCTTCATGCAGGGAAGGCATCTGGAGATGGTGTTCAAGTGGCACTCCAGTTGTTGTGGGATCACTCCCAAGGTGCCTATTATCACCGGTACTACTTATAATTAAATCTGCCAATATAAACCATGTGTTGCTTTATCTTCTCAATTCAGGCTAAAAATACACCCATGAAGTGTTAATATAGAACTAGCTCAATCCTTTAACAATTCATTGAATCTAGCCACGTGGACCACTCACAGTTCCTAGGTCTCCGTTTGTAGACATTTTTTTTGGGGGGGGGAAACAAACAAACTCCAAAATGCTTCTACTCAAAATGCTTTCCACACCAGCAATCGTTAAAAAGTTGCAGTAAAATCAGAGAACAATTGCATTTTATAGACTCTCAAGCTCCTCTCATTCTAGAGTTTGAAGAAGTGATGGTGCAGGCTTGTAGAACAGAACAGAATAGAATAACAGAGTTGGAAGGGACCTTGGAGGTCATCTAGTCCAACCCCCTGCTCAGACAGGAAACCCTAAACCATTTCAGACTAAATGGCTGTCCAGCCTCTTCTTAAAAACTTCCAGTATTGGAGCATCCACAACTTTGGAAGACAAGTTGTTCCACTGAGTAAAGTTGTTGATGATACCAGGCACTTGGTTGTTCTTTTCCATTATTTATTCAGGTTTTTTTCCATTCTTTGTTCTAGCCTTTGAAGAGGTATGGAAATCTACCTTGTTTAACTCAACGGACTCTTATCTTTGTCTTTAAACCTTTCCGACTAAATGCAACATTTTTCTTGCTCTGACCATCAGCAAGTTCTTTGATTGCTCTTATTTTTTCTTTTTCTCGAGCGGCCCAATCAATGGGGAGATCACATTATTTTATAAGAAATTTGAAAATGAATTGCCTATGAAACGTTGCCTGAACAACACGTTCTCTGTGTTTCTTTTTTTTAAATGAAAGAATATAGTTCTCTTTTTCCGACTGTGTCTTTTTTGTAAAAAAAAAAAGAAAAAGAATTTCCGTCATACCAGATCAGGCTAACATTTTGTGAAAATAACCACCTGTCAGTTTCCTGAAAGTTGCCTTCCATTATGAAAAAGACCCAACCCTACCTCATTTTCAGAATTCTTTAGAATTTGAGATAGTTTTGAGTTTCGTAAGTTAATGGAAAGTGCTGGTTAATATATATTTTTTGGGGGGTTGCGTATCTTTTTCTTTCATATCTTAGACTAACCTTGTAAGAAATCTAAGGGGCAGGTTTAGGCCCAACAGGAACATCAAGAAAAAAAAAGCAATTTATTTTCTTGAAAGAAGCTGTTTTATTGAAAAAAAGGCTTAAAGGGTATTTATTTTATTAAAAGAAGCCCCTTATTTTATTGAGGTGCGCGTAACAAAAAGCCTCGTAGTGAATGCAGTAATATCCATCAATCAAAGTCTTATAAAGCAATGAAAAATATAGGAACAGACAGATGGCGTGCACGCTAGTTTTATTAAACAAACATTTTCAAATAATAAACATTCGGCATTCAAAGAGCAAAACAGAAGGGAGAATTAAACGGATGGAACCTTTAAAGATTTTGCCTTCCGATAGAGCATTATATACTGTATTTTGAAGATCTGCTTTAGATCTAAAAAACAGAGACTAAACAAATAAATACAAAAAAACAACAACAGCCAACAGTGAATAATATGATGTTGTATCTAGCCTGAACATAACATTCTTCACATGATTGGCCAAGAGGTAAATGTAGCAATTAATAGTCTGTAACTTCCTCCATTTTCTGTAAATGCAAACATTTCTTAATAGTTGGATGATGTTGTGAGCACACTTCAGTTCTTGGCATTTAAAAGCATCTGACTTTGTTTACTCACATCTTACTGCTGTTCTTTGGAAATGTGGAAAACTTTCATATTTTCAAGTCCCTGTTGCCAAAACAAGTTTACTTTACAAAAATCACCTTAAAATGTTCCTAACTATCCTCCTGAATGATTTAGATGTGCATAACTTTGCCTTTTGTACAGTTTCATCTATTAAAATAATTTGCTCCCGTTTTCTTTCCCTAGTCTCTGATCTCCCTTCCCTCCCTCCCTCCCTCTCTTCCTTCCATTTTAAAATTCCATCCATGTATTCATCCATCCACCCATCCATCCATCTTAACCTTCCTTCCTTCCTTCCTTCCTTCCTTCCTTCCTTCCTTCCTTCCTTCCTTCCATTTTAAAATTCCATCCATCTATCCATCCACCAACCTATCCATCCATCCATCCATCTTAACCTTCCTTCCTTCCTTCCTTCCTTCCTTCCTTCCTTCCTTCCTTCCTTCCTTCCTTCCTTCCTTCCTTCCTCATCACATTGGCCAGACTGGGTTCCTACATCATGCTTTTCAAGGTTTCCTTAAACATGGTTTATTGACTACACCAGAGTAGACTAGTTTACAGACAACACTACCTGGAGTCATACAAGTTGTGAAGCTAAACTCAATTAGCCACAGATCCAGATTCCTTCCCTCTATACTTTTTTGTCATACAAATATTGAAACTTAAACTTTGGAGCTTTCTTAAGTGTACAATATTTCCCATGTTTTTCTCTTGTATGTGTATAATTTCTGCAGGGTGGGGATACTTTATTATACTATTGTTTTTTTAAAAAAAAATCAGGGTAACTTTTTTTAAAGAGGTCACTTCTAAATGAAAATGAAAATATTGCCCTACCACATAAAACTTCATTTCCTTTTGAGTAATTGATCGTATTTAGAGAAAGCCTCGTTGCAGCGGATTGATCCATCAATGCAAACCGATTGAAATCAGATCAATCCAATCAATTAGATGTCTGTGGAGATCATCCAGGTCATGGTTGTCCCAAAGGTGCTTTTTCAAGAGGTGACTGGACTATTTTTTTTTTGTTTTCTTTGAAAATGTTTCTCTTCTCATCCAAGAAGCTTCTTCAGCTCTGGAGCATCTTGGATGAGAAGTTAAATACCTTCAAAGAAAATTAAGAAAGTCTAGTTGCAAAGTCCAGTTGCCTCTTGAAAATGCTCCTTTGGGCCAATCAATTAGACTTCTAACCTCCCCCCCTTTCTTTTTCTTTTTTTTTTTAAATAAGGAAGATTTTTGTGCCTGTGCATTTCTATCCAATTGTCCAAACTGACTGGTATATTCAAGTATATAATTAAGCTGGATGCTTGAATTGGCTCAAACCCGATTCACGTAGGTATAATATTTTCTAAGCAGCAGAAATGAAACTCATTAAAAAGCTCCACTGCATATAATATATGGTGATGGTAGCAACTTAAAAATGTCAGGGAGAATAAGGATTTCCTGCCTGGTGCTGTAAAGATAAGAAAGAAGGCATCAGATCCATCTTCCTAGGTTGGAAAGTGCTAAGGAGGGAAATGAATAGAGGATAAATATTCTTCCCACACCAAAGAAACATCTTCCTTGGGTACAATCCAACAATAACATCTGCATTCTTCACAGATGAAATGTGAATAATCTGGCAGAGGATGGGATGCAATAAAATGGAAAGCGAAATGTATCTCCACTTTTAGATGCATTGGGATGCTCATACATACCTAGTTACAACATATAGTAGTTACCAACCTACATAACATAGATACTTAGTTCCAACAAAAGGAAGGACTAGGGGATGATATGATATGATGATATGATATGATATGATATGATATGATATGATAGTATTGATGGGGCTGTCACAGAGAAGAGGGGGTCACCCTATTCTCCAAAGTACCTAAAGGCAGAAAAAGAAGCAACGGATGGAGACCATTCAAGGAGAGAAGCAACCTAGAACTTAGGAGAAATTTCCTGACTGTTGGAAGAATTATTGGTGGAATGACTTGCCTCCAGAAGTTGTGAATACTCCGACACCAGACAGCCAATTGGAGGCTCTCAAGAAGACATTGGACAGCAATTTGTCTGGAACAGTATAGGATCTCTTGTTTGAGCAGGTGATTAGACTAAAAGACCTCTGAGATCCCTTCCAAATCTATTGTGCTATATTCCATGTTCTATAATTTGTTCCTCCACTTTTAGAGTTATTGGGCTACTCAGTGCTGGAGGGAAGATAATTTTCAGGCAAGGATGGGCTGAAATTAACACAACCGGACAATCTCCGAAGCCCGCACAGATGCCTTTGCAACTGCTGAAGACCTCTTGGCCTGCTGCTCCTTCTCCTTCCTCTTCCAATCAAGGGTAAGGGATAGTAGATATTGACTCCTTTGGTTTTGTCCTTCAAGTGTTCACTTTTATCAAGTGAACAGGCAGCAGCCATGGCTAAACTGAGCAAGGGTCATCTCGTGAGGTTCTGTTCCTTTGCATGATGCGCTTGGATGTGGTGGAAGAATAAAGAGGGGAAACAACTTTTGGGGGCACATTGAAGGTCTGAAAAACATAGCTCAGGCGTGTTCCTCTTTTGGGATGGCTTCTCCAGTCACAAAATGGCTGCTACAATAGGTGTGATCAGTTCAAAAGACCCGTTTACCCAAAGGAAAGCTGTTGAGGTTGCTGCAAGTATCCACTCATTTAATTTTCTGCAAATGGGGGAGAAAAAAACCCCATGTTTGTCCCAGAAGCCTTTTCGTTAAATGAAGACCTCGTGCTTGTGTTATGGTGTTTCGTTGCAGGATGCCAACTTCCCATGGAGTTACCCTACACCTACTTAAAATAAACCGGAAGTTCATAATATAAAAGTAATTTACTTTGATTCTCAAGGTAGACCTCAACCTTCGTCGTGTCCCCTTTTCCAATTTCTTTGCTGCAAGCCAAAGAGATGAATTCATTTGTGTGTGTGTGTGTGTGTGTGTGTGTGTGTGTGTGTGTGTGTGTGTGTAAAGCACGGAACCAAACACTGTGGTGGTGTTGTTTCTTTCAAGGGTGGGGAGAGATGTGTTTTTCGTTTGTGCCACGTAGCAAAGAACATGTTTTGCTCCCTCTTCTTCAGACCTTCTTCCTTTCCTAACTCAGCGGTCCTTTCACACAGTTTCACTTCCTTTTCTGGAGATGTTTGTGAGCCACGCTCGAGTTTCTGATTTGCTCTTTGCAAGAGAAAAAGCCTAATTTTAGAACTGGGAGTCCCCCCCCCGCCCCGTCCTTGCCCACACAGCTGCAGAGAAAGCCAGGTGGGGTAGGAGGGTGAAGGACACTGCATCCCTTGATAGGATTCAGCAATGATCTTTCTTCAGAGAGAATTTGCTGATTCTTTTTTTTAAAAAAATATGGATTAAGCCAGGGGTCTTCAAACTTGGCCCTTTTATGACTCATGGACTTCAACTCCCAGAATTCCTCAGCTAGCATGTCTGGCTGAGGAATTCTGGGAGTTGAAGTCCACGAGTCATAAAAGGGCCGAGTTTGAAGACCCCTGGCATTAAGCAATGAATCCTGTGGAACTGCTTAGGGCAGCTGAAGGAAAACTCTTAAGAAAATAAAGAAACAACAGATTACCTTGGGTGTGTGTGTGTGTGTGTGTGTGTGTGTGTTTGCCCACCACCACAAAAGCATCAAATTCTTCTAAGCAGAAACCTAGACCCCTTTTTTTAAAAGTCCCCTCCCAACTCTGTCTTGATGCAATGAGTTTAATTGATGTAGTAACAAACCTAGCAATTGCTTTCTCACAGTATGTTCATCTTCCTTTGTTTTAACACCAGTTCGTTTTCCTGTGGCCGGATGAGTTGTAAGAATTAGGCTGTTTGGTCAACTTATGGCACAAACATAGTATTCTAGGAGTCTATGGTAGGGTTGAGATTTGTTGTTAGTTGCGAAGTCGTGTCCGACCCATCGCGACCCTATGGACAACGTTCCTCCAGGCCTTCCTGGGTTGAGATTACATATGGATTAAACTCAGTGTCAGCACCATGCAGTTTTTCTAAGTCCAAGAAAAGCAGCAACCGCCACCCAACTCCATGTTGGTCTAGTCTAGTCTGGTGTTTCTCAACTTTGGCAACTTGGAGATTGTGGATTTCGGCTTCCAGAATTCTCCAGCCACTTGCTTGAAGTTCCCAAAGTGCTTTTTCGAGAAGCAACTGGACTTCCTTGTTTTTCTTTGAAGTTGTTTCACTTCTCATCCAAGAAGCTTCTGGCTAGGGAATTCTGGACGTTGAAGCCCACGGATCTTCTGGTAGCCCAACATGGAGGTGGAGAACTTAGGATCCTCCACAAATGGTTGAGCTATATCTTTAAAGAAAAACAAGGAAGTCCCATTGCCTCTTGAAAAAGCACCTTTGGGACAACCATGACCTGGATGACTGAGAATCTCCATAGACACTTGCTTGAACTCCACACACCTTCCAGCCACCAAAGTTGAGGAATACTATGGATAGAACTTTTGTAGCTCAGAGTTGAACTGTGGTGTTCTGAGCTTGGTTGTCAAAGAACGCTGCTGTAGTCTTAACACACTGTGTGAACTAAGCTTAGGAGATGATCAGAGTGGTCCAGTGGTGATGGCGTTGGACCACAAAGAAGATGGCTCATATCTAGCCTCTCCTCGGTCATGAAAGCCCCTGGATGACTTTGGAGAATGAAAAAAATGGGGTTCACAAGATTTGCAAGTGTTTCTTCTTAGCAGCGATGATCAGGTAGCAGGTACCAATGTTGGAAATGTTCATTGCTAAGCTCTGATGCTTTTTCAGCTTGAATGGCTTTGAAAGAAGGCGACAATCTTGGCTACTTGAAGATGTGTGGCCTTCAACTCCCAGAATTCCCCAGCCAGCACTGGTATAGATCAAGACAGAATATTGTGGTCAGTTGGTTATTAGTCTGACCATGTCTCTGTTGTAGTCTATACAAGGACAATAATTAGTTTAATGAGGACCATTTTGTTGTAAACCTATTACATTAAATTGTCTGTCTTCTGAAGGACACCATTAATTGGGAAGGCTTGTTAGGCGAGTGGAAAATGACCATTGTTGTCCATACTTCGCAAGAGATTCACTGCTTATTTTTAACCGATCCCATTTCTTTGATTCTTAGAAAAAATGCTAAATTCTACTTGCTACTCTTGTCTTATAAATGTCTTTTCTCTTTGGCTTTTCATGGTTTCTCTACAGAGTAGGTGTTGTTTTAGCAGAGAAGGAAGTATAAAAATACCCACTGCATTAATTTATGCCTGCCTTCTTATCCATCAAAATATTTCAAGTGGCAACTATTTCTAAAGCCAGATGGTGCCACAATAAAAAAAACAATTAAAGAAGAAAGCAAACAACAACAACAAAAATAGGTCGGCTCTGTGGATTAAAATAACAAGGCTGGCAACAATATTAGTAAAATGAAGCAATCTCGCAAATAGCATGAGTCACTTTTCAAGGGTAGCAGAAAAAATAATAAACAAACAAAAAAAATAAAAATAAACAAGCAACAACATTTGATCATTTGAAGAGCAGCAAGATCCTTGCTTTTTTTTTGCTAAAAATGAGAAGAAAGAGGCTTCTATTCAATGATCACGAGAAGTGGGCAACCCAAAACAAAGTAGCATTGCTTGGAAAACCTTATTACCGGTTATTAATTGCAATGTCTGGAAAAACAGAATAAGAGAATGATAGAGTTGGAAGGGACTCTGGTGGTCTTCTAGTGCAACCTCCTGCTCCAGCAGGAAACCCTATACCATTTCTGACAAACGGTTGTCCAATCTCTTCTTAAAAACTTCCAGCGTTGGAGCACCCATAACTTCTGGAGGGAAGAAGAAGAAGAAGAAGAAGAAGAAGAAGAAGAAGAAGAAGAAGAAGAAGAAGAAGAAGAAGAAGAAGAAGAAGAAGAAGAAGAAGAAGAAGAAGAAGTTGGAAGGGACCTTGGAGGTCATCTAGTCCAACCCCCTGCTCAGGCAGGAAACCCTATACCATTTCAGGCAAATGGCTGTCCAGTCTCTTCTTAAAAACTTCCAGTGTTGGAACATTCAAAGCTTCTGGAGGCAGGTTGTTCCACTGGTTAATTGTTCTAACTGTCAGAAAGTTTCTCCTTAGTTCCAGGTTGCTTCTCTCCTTGACTAGTTTCCATCCGTTGCTTCTTGTCCTGCCTTCAGGCGCTTTGGAGAATAGCTTGACTCCCTCTTTTTTGTGGTAGCCCCTCAAATATTGGAACACTGCTATCATGTCACCCCCTTGTTCATATGTTTTAGCCTGTAGCCCCCTAATAATCTTTGTTGCTTTTCTTTGCACTCCTGCTAGAGGCTCAACATCTTTTTTATCTTTTTAAAACTGGATGCCTAGCTGATGCCTTCTGGTTGAATAGCCTAGCTTGATGCCTTCCAGATACTTTGGATTTCAACTCTTAGTGGCAAGAGTTTGTAGGAATTGACATTTAAAACATGGGGGAGAGGGGTGAAGGTTGTCTATCTCTAAGCAGTGTCTTCAGTTTGTGGAGTATACAACCATGATCATAGATAGCATATAAATAGAAGAGACTATTTTAACCAAGGGTTGAACAGTGGGGTCTCTGGTACTCTCTAAGCTTGGTTTCTTTATTGCAGATGATTCATTACCCAACTAGGTAACATCATCCATATTAGTTGATGATGATCTGACCTAGTTAGGTAATGAAACATCTGCAAGAAAACAGCCAAGCTCCAAGAGCACCAAGGACCCCACAATAGATATTATAGCTTAGGTAGAATATCAAAATATTTTCAAGGGAAGAAAACCAGTATTGTACTTTGTAGTGTAACACCAGCAGGGCTTGAGGTAGCCATCTCACAGGGCAGATGCCAAGGGAAGAGTATCATGTAGCCTGACCCTAAATTTTTCTGCTGATCTTAAGGGCTATGACTGATGTGCCCATCATAAGGATTGGAATGAGATTTGGCTGCTGCTTCTGTTTCATGTATATATATGTGACACAGTCACAAGAGAGAGGAACATCTTGGTTGTATCAGAATAATGTGAGAATCCTAATGTGTCAAGGTATAGACCCATCCATCACCACCCAAGATAGGAGAAGAATCAGAAGAAAGCAACATGGCAGAGAATGTGCAAGACCCTAAAATGAAAAGGAAATAAGATATGTCTATGGGGATTCTCCATCATCCAGGTCATGATTATTCCAAAGATGCTTTTCTAAAAGGCAACTCGACTTCCTTGAGTTTTTCCCTTTGAAAACGTTTCATCTCTCATCCAAGAAGCTTCTTCAGTTCTAACTGACTGGTGGGTCTTTTGCTGAGACGTCCATTGGTGAACTTCATCTATATCTGGATGGTGAGCCAAACAACGTCAACCAATCTTATTAGAACCAGTCTGTCCCTCTTCAAAGTAGCTTGGTTTACTCCCTGGAGTACATCTATCAAGATGATGAGTCTTGTTACCAAAGTAGCTTGGTCTACGCCATGGACCACACATGAGACATCTTGATGTCTTTTTCTCTCTCTCATCACAGTTTATCACGACTTATTTCCAAAGGTGCATTTCTAAAAAGCAACTGGATTTTCTTCTTCTTGTTTTTTTTTCCTTGAAAAGTGTTTTGCTTCTCACCCCATAAAAGCTTCTTCAGTTCTAACTGACTGGTGGGGAATGGAAGGGTTTATAAATTTCCTCACCAGTCAGTTAGATCTGAAGAAGCTACTTGGATGAGAGGTGAAAGATTTTCACAGAGAGAAAAAAAAACCAAGAAACTCCCAGTTGCCTTTTAGAAAAGCATCTTTGGGATAACCATGACCGGGAGGATGGAGAATCTCCATAGACATATCTTACTTGCTTTTCATTTTAGGGCCTTGCACAGACTCTCCAATGTTGCTTTCTACTGATTCTTCTCATATCTTGGGCGGTAATGGATGGGTCTATTTTGGGAGTGAAAATGTTGCTTCAGTTACCAGTCCCTTCCATCCATGACTTTGTGCTCACAACTATTCATGCAGCTCACAGCTGCTCACATCGAAGCCAACGGAAATCCCCTGAAACTAACCGTCAGTAGTGACTTGTTCCCCCTCCTTGATCAACCTCAACATGATGCCTCAGCAATTGCCTTTGGTACCTAACCAAGAATCAGGAACAATGCTTGTCTCTAAACGGAGTAGGAGACGTCAGCAAGAACCACAGATGCTTAGATGACCATCTTGTTCTGGCTGAAATGGGACAAGAGTCACAAAGACCAACCATGACTTCTGATCTTGCCCGTGTGGTTTGTTTGTTTGCATGTAAGCCCAACACGGAGGTGGAGAAGCTAGGATCCTCCACAAACGGTTGAGCTACATTTTTCAACATCTTTCACCCCTAGCTTTGTTCATTGAGAAGATTGGGAATTTGAAATTTGATAATTCTGGAAGTCTGCTGGAGATCAATCAGAGACCCTCCTAGGGACCAAGAAGCATATTTGTGTGAACAGTTTGATCCCATGTTAATACAGCAAAAAAAAAAGATCTCCCAAAGCTAAACCGATACATTTCTGTTTGTGGAGCTGTTTATTATTATTCGTAAGTTGATAATGCCCCCCTTTTTAATGTCTTATCTTACCTAGTAAGATTAACTTAGTCATTGAAAATCTGATATACTAAGGAAGGCATATACATAGAATGAAGGCTACTGCTAAGCTTGTAAGCCGCCCTGAGTCTTCGGAGAAGGGCGGGATATAAATGGAATTAAAATAAAAAATAAATGATCAAAATTCTTCAAGAATGGGGTTTAAATTCGTACCTTTGCTGGCCGAAAATAAATATTCAAAGGGGCTGCTTGAAAAGGTTTATTAAAACTTGAGCAGTGAATTCTATTTTCACTGTTTAATTTTATGAGCCGATAAATAAACCAGGAGGAGATATATATCAAGATTGGCCTGGTCAACTTGAAACACTTTATGTTGGTTTTAATGTGCCTGATCGGCACGCGGGCTTAAGTTTCCCTATTGATATCAATGACGGAAAAATGAACCTTAATGTTGGTATTACTGTGCCAGTCTATTAAATTAAAATATTAAAAAAAAGTCTTGATCTTTGTGTCTGTTACGGAAGCCTCAACCTGACTTGGTAACTGTCGAGAAAGAGCTTGGATAGAGGTTAAGGAAAAGGGGACAGAATTTCTGATTTGCAATCTTAGCTTATGATTGCTTCCTTGAGATCACACATTCCCTCTGTTTCAGTCTTCTCATTGGGCATCTGAATATTTTTGAATCTTGGAGAGCAGAAATTCATAATAGAAGTCTCCGCCATTATTGTTTGGGTTACACACCCTGCTAAGCTCTAGTTATGGTTTGCAAGACAACTCTGGTTCACAAAGGACAGTAAGCTGAAATCAATCAGCTTGCTGAATGTTGACTTCGAATGTTATTTGAACCCAACAATATCATAGGAAGCTGCCGGCGTCAACTTCCCTCCGCCCTGTGCGTTCCCACAGAGAGGGCCTCCTCAGGGTGCCACCGGTCAGAGAATGTCATCTGGTGGCCCCCAGGGAGAGGTCCTTCTCTGTGGGCGCCCCGGATTTATGGAATCGTTTGCCGGTTGAGCTCCGGACGGCGCCCGACCTCCGCTCCTTCCGACGCGGTCTGAAGACTCTCTTATTCGAACAAGCCGGCCTGGTCTGAAGGGGGATGTGTTGGGATTTTACTGTTGTTTTTAATATATCTATTTATTGTTTTATCTTGGGCATTATGTTTAATTCTTTTTTTAACTTTTGTATCTTTGTATTTTTATATGTTTGCCCTGTTCACCGCCCTGAGTCCTTCGGGAGAAGGGCGGTATATAAATAAAATAATAATAATAATAATAATAATAATAATAATAATAATAATAATAATAATAATAATAATAATAATAATAATAATCTCCTATAAATTATGACAAAGCTATTATCAGTTAATATCTTTTAATCTAGACCAAATGCCCAGAAAGTCTTCTCAATGTCCTCTCTGTATTTTGGCTCAAGTATCCAGTCCTGGTTGATCTTATTGAACCCAACCATCAGAAGCAACCCAAACCATCACCAAATTTGAGTCAAAAGGGGTTTCATTCAGTTTTTGGGTGTGAGTTCTGATCTTCCATCATTGTATCAATCTGGAGTTCTTGATGTAATAGTTTAAGAAGCAGCTACCAAAATAAGCAATGAGAAACAGCCCACTCTAGTTCTCATTTCACGAGAGGCTAAGCTGAAACTGGGAAAGAGGATGTTTCATAATTAAAAAAAGGCCCTCTCTGCTTTAGAATATCTACACCACTAGAATCTTACAAAAGTCCTAAAGTGACTGAACATAATTAAGTGGAATGAAAACCTCAAGAGTGGGGATTCTTTTGGAGAATATGCCTCGGAAAGATTTTTTTTTTAACTCTACAGTGAAATTTTGCCCGTGAAAAGCTGTGATATCAGAACATAGAACACGGAAGCTGGAAGAGGTCTTGAAGCAGTCTCTCCTCGAGGCAGGAGTCCTTATTCCATCCTGGATAAATGGTTGTCCGGTCTCTTCTTGAAAATCTCCAATGATGGAGCACCCATAATTCCAGGAGGAAAGCTACTCCATGGATTAATTGTTCTCAATGTCAGAAAATTCCTCCTTAGTTCCATATTGGATATTGGGTATATCTAGTTTAATTGAATATGTCTAGTTGAATGAAAACAAGGACTAATATCTAATATCTCAGGGGTTGCCACAAAGAAGAGGGGGATCAACCTATTCTCCAAAGCACCAGAAGGCAGGACAAGAAGCAACGGATGGAAACTAATCAAGGAGAGAAGCAACCTAGAATTAAGGAGAAATTTCTTGATTGTTAGAACCAATAACCAGTGGAACAGCTTGCCTCCAGAGGTTGTGGATGCTCCAACACTGGAAGTTTTTAAGAGATTGGACAACCATTTGTCTGAAATGGTATAGGGTTTCCTACCTGATCAGGGGGTTGGACTAGAAGACCTCCAAGGTCCCTTCCAACTCTATTCTATGTTTTATGTATTATTTAGTGTATTATATTTGCTATTGCAATTAATGAAGTAATGACTGAAGCTATCTTTAATTATCCTGCTGAGTCAAGAGATATTTTTAAGAGGTATATGTTAGGTCTAATTTTTTTTAGGTGTATAAGGGTCACTTCCTTTCCAAACTTTATCTGTTGCATGGTGGAATCCAAGAATTTCAACTTCCATTCCAAAATCAAGCAACTTCCAAGCGACTGGAATAATTCTGTTCCCAATTGTGGTTAGACGTCAGGGGCTATTTCATTCTATTTTTCATGGTACAATCCTCTCTCTCTGGAACCCTGCATGCTTCATGGCTTCCAAACGTTTAATTAAATCCGAAAGAGACTTTATTTGAAGGTTCTCTTTCAACTGGGAATGGATTGTTCCAACTATACGTAGGTATGCATAATCAGAAATGCTATGGAGTTACGGGAAACGAAGGGCAGAATATTCCTTCTATCATCTCTCAAATCAGGAGAAATTCTCAAGCACTCTAAGAATAAGGTAGAAAAGCAGAGACATCTTTTGCAGAATAAGGCAATTTATGACAAGATCTCCATGTAGATTTTGGAACAGTAATTACTATGACTCTACTGACTCAATTATATTTACAACTGAGTAGTATCCTGTTCTTGGACTTGCACAGTCTGAAATTTTTCTAATTATACTTCAAAATTCTATGTCTTCAACAAAGAAATGATTCTATAGATAAGGGTTTTTGACCAAAAAGATTCTATAGATAAGGGTTTTGACCTAGAACTTGTCAAGTTAGTCTAGAAGAGATGTCCATTGCAAGAAATGATCTCCAGTTGAAATTAGTGTGTCCTATTCAGGTTTAATTTAATTTAATTTAATTTAATAACATTTATATACCGCCCTTCTCCCTGAGGACTCAGGGCGGTTCACAGGGCAGAATAAAATAGTGAATACAAACATTAAAAAAGATTAAACAAATTGCCCTAATTAAAACAGTATAAATACAACACTAAAAACCCCCAGAAAAGTTAAAAAAACAAAAATAAAATAACCCCAACACTCCCCCTCAGGCTAGGCCGGCTTGTACAAACAGAAATGTCTTAAGATCGCGACGAAAGGTTATTGATTAACTATACATTTTTGAAATATGTGAATCCCAAATGAAATAAAGATGACCTAGATATCAAGTTGAAGACAGAGAAAGAAGAGAGAGCAAAGTGTTAATGAAGCTGAAGGGCACTATTAATTAGTGACCTATAAATAAGTGGCAATAGATAGATTGATTGTCCCTCTGAAGATGAACCACAGTGACACACCTTAGTACAAAAACCTACCTTTATTTCGTTGAAGATTTTAACAGTAGGTCATTGAAACCTACTGGGGTCAACAACTCAGTCTTGATCTTACCTAGCATTCAAGTAGGCTCTTGAAGAACAATTGTTGATACTCTTCAAGTTTTCTAAACAATCCATAGATTTGGGAGAATTTAGAAATGAAAAAAAAAGTGTACTTACTTCATTCGTGTTGACCTCTAGGATCACAATTCACCACCAGTGTAGATCGTGAAATATTCAACTGGAGACGGTGCCTTTATGACTGGAAGAAACACAAAAGAGCTGTACATTTTATCAATGCATATGGAAGAACCCAATCTAAGAGATGTAGAATATGTTTCTTCAGCGAAGTCTTGCTCATATCTTTGTAGGGTGTTTTGTTCAGATGGTTTCTTGTAAATCAAATCTAATATGCTAGACCATTGTTTGTGAAGTGCTGGTTAACCCTTGGGAGTGGGGGGGGTGTTTGTCAATGCTAATTAATTAAACAATGCATTTAGTGGCAGAAGATTATAGCTTTTTGTATAAAACAAAGGCATGTGGCTCCAATAATGAATTGTTCTGTTCCTAGAATTCATGGGAAGAATGTCAGTTTGCATTGTTTTTATGGAATTTTGTTGATGCCCATGTCCATCTGGACATCTTCTGAAATCTCTGGAGATGTCTGTTAAACTGTGACTTCCGTAGCACTTCATAAATGTAGCATTTTTATAAATAGACTCATTAGGAGATGACCATCAGGCATCCATTATAATGGATCCATGGCATTTGACTGTCCACCTGAAACAGGTCAAATAGGTTTTCATAAATTTCATTGATAACCTTTTATGAGAGACCAACAGCTAAACTAAGAAGTTAATGGCATCAGAAGAATGGAGGTATCCCTCGAAATAAGCCCAAACACCATCCATAACCTTAGATGCAGTATACCGTATATAAATGGTCACTTTGTCTCCTATTGGAGAGATTTTTAACTTTTTGATCTGTACTGATCTCCAGAAGTGGTGATCTTTTTTGGAAGTTACTGGGGTTGGGCTGAGGAGTAATTTAATGGGCCTTTAGTACATGTCACCATCGCAATGGTCATGTTCTCCTTGCGCTTCCAGGAAAGCTGAGCTCTGACTAAAATCCAGATCCCCCTTATTAGTAGTATTTTTATTTATTATCAGATTTATTAGTTGCCCGCCAACCATCAGATTAGTACAATACTATGATTACAATAATATACATAGTATTGAAATCTGCCTATTCATAGAGTTTGTTCTCTCCAAAAGCATCCATTGATTGCTCAGCCATGCCTAGGTTACAGAAAGGAAGTTATCTAGGATAAATGTTGAATGTTAGGACCAGTGATTATATTTGTAATTGTGGTTTTGAATGTTGCATTTGAGATATTGTAAGGCACACAGAGTCTTTCTGGAGTTCGCTAACTTTACAAAAGGCAATAATAATTCAATAAGTAAAAATCTAGAACCCATACTTTTATAGGATTAATTATTATAGGTTTGGGAATATTTACACCTAATCTATAGGATGAAGGACATAATAAAGAGTTCTTCGCATAAGGATTTACATGCTGAGTGCCTGGGGGCTTCTTTCACCTTTACAGGACTGAGATTATTGCAGGATTCTGATTACTTAATCCTAATCTATAGGATTAAAGACGTAATGAGAATTCTTTGCACAAGGACTTATCTCATATACTGAGTGCTTGCTGGCTGTCCCTCCAGAAAAGCCCACCCATTAACTGAATGGGTTTCAAAAGCCCTTAATGGTCCAAGTCAAAAGTCAATGGGCAACATTTAACCACAAATTAAAGCCTTAATGATGTGGTCAGCTAATTTCCTCGAAAGAAAGAATTAGGATAGACTTAATAAGAAGTTGGAGAAGACACAGTCTGAAGGTAGACGTTCAAATGAACTATTGTTCAGACTTGATTGCTTTTGGTCCAAGGATTACTTTAGATCACTGAAGACCACCAGGTGTACCCAGAAGTAGCTAAACCACACCTTCGCCACCCTTTAGGAGAAATACAACACATTGCATGTAGAGATGGATGAAGATTCCATGTATGTGAGTGAGATAATTTAAAGAAGCTCCATCAACATTTTCTTCTCTGCGCCTTCTGGAAAATCTGGAACCAGAACTAAATTGGTTTTCACCACTAAGTGTTGTCCAACTAAGTTTGTATCTTGGATCTGATGAGCCATTGAGAATGAAAGAGGCCTCTATGTCTAGTCCTTGATTTATGACCACAGCTGAGCCCAAAATTTGTTAAGTGAATTTTTCCCCGTTTTATAAGCTTTCTTGCACACAGTCGAGAACGTAAATCATTGCAGTTATTAAGTTACTGACACAGTTGTTCAGTGAATCTTTGCTTGCCAGGAGGTTGCAAAAAGGGGATGGCATGACCCCAGGTCACGGCAGCTGTCATAAATATGAACCAGTTGCCAAGCATCCAAATATTGATCGCCTGATCAGAAAAATAGTGCAATGGTGGTAAGTGTGAAAAATGACCGTCAGTCCCTTTTTTTCCAATGCCATTGTAACTTTGAATGGTCACTAAACAAATTCTTCTGAACTGAGGGCTGCCTGTACATTGCTTTTAGCAGAATTGTGTGAGTGGATAAATATACAAAAACTTCACGGCATCTGAAACCAGATGCATCCTTCCTTCAGTGACAAGGGATTTGGCTCTGTCCTTGGAGCTGGCTGATATCTGCGAGGAACAGAAGGTTGAAACCATAAAACCTGTCTTCCCACAACTACTCTCCTTAATAAATTCGGCAAAACAATCACACAAATGAAATACAAACATCTTTATTAATGTGCTGACAGTAGAATCTAGCAGATCAAAGGGGGGAGGGGATCGATTTGAAGGACGAAGGCATGGAGGGGATACAAAGAGTGTAACTACACGGGATGGAAAGAGACACTATTGATCACACGAAAGTTTAAGAAAGAAGGAATGAGATCCCAGGAGAAGGGAATCTTTTCTCCTGCCGAATGGCAGGAGAGGTTCCATGATGGAGTTAACAACTTCCAGATTTCGACACGCTCTTCACAATGGTCTTCCTTTCGTGCGTCACTTCACAGGTGAAAGTGCCATATTTTTCATACTCCGATGCACTCAATTTCAGGTAACTGCTGGCAAGGTATTTGTCCCCTTGTTTGGTGGCCTTGGCTGTCTCCACGCCAGATGTCATCACTTGACCATCACATTTCCATTGCAAGACGAAACTACGTGGGTAAAATTCGCTCAGGAGACAGACCACGGTATGTGGGTTCGGGCTTCTGATCTCTTCCGGGGAAGGAGCAAAGACTTGCACTGAAGGAGATACAGTGGGCCGACCTGGAAGAGAGGAAGATCTCATGAAGTTCCACACTGAATCTTAAAACCTCAACGCAACACTGACAGAGTAACTAGACCAGGGGTAGGCAACCTTGGGTCTTTTATGACTCATGGACTTCAACTCCCAGTATTCCTGACCCATCACAGCTGGCTCAGGAATTCTGGGACTTGAAGTCCACGAGTCATAAAAGACCCAAGGTTGCCTACCCCTGAACTAGACTGATGAATGTATAGATGGTTTTCCTCATCAGGATTTCAGGGGAGGGAAACATCAAGCATTTTTTTTTCAGAATAGTGTTTGATATTCCATCGTTGCAGTCTACCAACAATTCTTTTAGTTATTTCTATAACTAAGTTTTTAGTTATTTCTAAAAATTAAGATGGGTTTTTCAGCAGAAACTCCATGGGTTTTACCTCAGAGTAATATTTCTTGCAAGATCCCACTGTAGGTGAGTTACTTTTCACATCTGTTTCTCTTACAAGAACATTTGGAAGAGCAATGACTTTCTGATTATCTTGAACCTTACTTGAACAACTATTATTTTTCTCTGCATTTGGTAGAAGACAGAGAAGACTGCATGAACAGAACATCTGGACAACAGCAGGCCTTACAGCTTGTAAATGGGTTTACTAAACCAATTATTAATTAGAATTGTTTAATTTTGTTTTCCTCTACCGCGCCAGAAGAAAGATTAGAAACTTAAGTGACTTCTGTATGTTCAGATTCTCACTCTCCTGCTGGTTTCTCTCCCTACATGTGTGAGTTTCAGAGAGAAGAGAAATAAATTATTTTTAGTTCCTGAATGCAGTGATGTTCCATAGTGGAACAGTCGATCACATGACCACCTATCCAAAAACATGAGAAACATATTTTTACTACACAAGAGAATTAAAGGGGAGAAACAGAGTTGACTTTCATGGCAAGTATACCTCTCTTGAAGGTCAACCCAATTTTCTAAGAGCATTTAGACTCAATGTCAAAGAAAAGGTGATCCAATCTCGCAACCCAGATTTTTCCCCGACATTTTGTGGAGAACCTCTTAGAGAAGAGAAGTGAATCCAGTTTATGTTAGATTCCAGACTGATGAGCGATGACTTGAAAACTCATTCTACGTTGGTCCCTATAACCCAATATTGATAAAATGTTCTTCTGATCTCCTTATTCCAAGTCATCAAATTGAAAGAATACATATGACTTGCATGCCACCAAAAACATTTCTTACAGACATCCCTCACAAAATACATCTTACACTTAATAGAATGTTACTTATTTTTCCACTCCCTCGATCAATTATTTAAGGGGTCTTCTCAAATTGTGCTTTGAAAGAAATATTTAGGATTTAAATTTTTTATCATTTGTTAAACCCGTGAAGGAGAAAAAGAGAAGAATTCTGAACATCTGGAGAAAGAGGTAACCTGAAACTTTGTAGTTCATTGCTTGCCTATTAGATTATTTATTTGAGATTAATGGTATGAATTTAAGGCTTAGCCCAATGTGTAAATGTTTAGGGGAAGAAACACTTTGAAGGAACTGAATGGGATTGACTGAAAGTTTGATATTGGTTTGATGTGAAGGTGGTTGATCTTATTAGTTTGGACAAAATAGGAAAAGACCATTTGACCAAACTCCCATTTGACTGGCTGAAATGAAAGTTGGGTGGGCCACCATTCTACCACAAGGGATCAATACCACTTTGGTCTCCCACCACAATCACACCACATTCATTAACCCCTTTGAAGGTTTGTTTTGGAAAGACCCTCACCAACTGAGTAAATGATGGTTCATTCCCGCAACCACTTCTGCAAAGTTGAACCAGGGAGAAATGGTGTCCTCTGAACCTGTGGCTGGTAGCTCCCCATATTCATATGCTATCTATATAATATTATGCATCATATAAATAAGATACCTCTTATACAAAGAATCAGAGAGATGCTCACACCTGCATCTGAAACATTTCTCCAGGGGTTACATTTGTGGCAGAATCTGAATATTGTCTTGCAAGGCGGAGGTGCATAATTTGGACAATCACCATCATCGCTCTAAATCTAACCTTAGATCTACTGATAGATCCTGCTGCAGATCCCTTTTCAATTAAAGGGAAATCGCCACCCAGAATCTATTGGAGTTGGGCGGCTAGAGTAAAATTTGAACAAATAAAACAAGAAAAAAAACATCAAGATATGAAGATTTGTCTCCCTATGTTGATTGATTTTGGAATGAATGATGGACTGTTGATCGAATTTTCCAACATTCCCTTGCAATTTTGATGTTTGATTTTTTTTAAAAAATGACCCCACTATTTTTGACCCTTCTCTGCCCTATCTCTCAATAGTTTTAAGAAGATGGAATGCTTTGATTACCAAACAATCAAGCAATGTATCGTATTGATAAGGTACCATATCATACTTTGGCTTTATTTAATTCTACCTGGAAAAATCTAACCACGCAACAACAATATCAAACTTTCAGGCCATCCCATTCCGTTCCATCGAAAGACTGTAATACCAATTAATCTCTCCGTTTTTCTTTAATCCAAAGAACAGCTACTCCTGAATGTTAAAGTAGCCGTAAGTAAGATTTCTGAAAACCTCATTGACCCTGATCATGAAAATCAAAGTGTACCTGGGAACACCCATGATGAAATATCATAGATTTGAATTAGCATAGATTTGACCTGGTGTGAATGTTCAGTTCTTATGGAAAAACATTACCATTGATGAATAAAAAGTAACCATAAAAATCAAAGGAGTCAAAGCGGGGGGGGGGGGATGAAAAAATGAAAATACCACATGCCGCAAGAGATCAATTAATTGACTTACCTGTGACGGTTAGCTCGGTTCCTCCTCCGAAGACAAACCACAGTGATGCACAGCTATACAAAAACCTAGTGTCATTTCATAGCCAAAAAAGTTGCAGAGATTTTAAAGAGAAAAATCATAGACCTCTGTTTCCTATTAGAACAGGACAGGAGATAAAACAAACAGCTGATGCCCTTGACATGGTTATCTCAATTTTCGTAAATCCGGTGGCGTGCATTTTGGGAGAAATGCCCCATTTTCAGAGTAGTAAAAGACGGGCCGGTTGGTGTTTTATAAAGATCTCAAGGTCCTTCAAGAAATTCCACTGTTGAAATGATTCCTTTCTGCATATAGAGAGATGGTAGATGAGGAGCTTTATTTCTTGAAGGTTGAGTTAAATGAAAGTAGCTCAAGGGTCTGCAGCTTTTCCAGTTTAGCAAATATAAGCTATGTTTAAGAAGGGCGACAAGTTAATTTGTAGGTACCAAAGTTTTGTCTATGCTCGAACTGCTTTGGGTGAATTCAATGCACTAGATCTGTTGAGTAGATCCACCAGACATGGATCAGTTTCCTGATTCTGACTTATCTTTAATAAAAGTCCCCGAGCTTCAAAGCTCAGTGAATCATGCAGGATAGATAGCTTACAATTTCTCGGGACACATTACATGAGGAACACTTCCACTTATAAGAACCTTGGGTTATGCCTACTGGTATTGAGATCTACCTGTTGAATTTCTAATAAGGAGAACTGGGATTTTTCTACAATTCTCCACATGCTTGTTCACAAGTTACCTTAACTGTAAAAATAAGAGGTCATTCCTTGTGGTTAATATTGTGCCTTGTGTGGAGACTTGGAACGCTCCATTGTGACTGTGTGATGTCCTTGAGAAGGTGTACCTTCGTGGAAACTCTGGGATAGATTGTAAAATAAGTTTTGAAATGTGTAGAAGTGATAAACCATATCTTCTAAGATTTCGACTCTGGTCCAGGGTTTTCTGTTTGTTTGTTTGTTATAATGAGAAGCAGCGCAACTTTTGGACCTGACGGGATTCATAGATCTGAAAAGAATCTGGGATATTTAGATGGTTCCTTAAATGTTGGCTCCTTTCCCCCCTTTCTTATTTTGTCCTCAGGAAATGAGGAATTTTCTCTAACCTAGACGCTGAGTCCTTTAAAACCATCCTCTGGACTTGAACTGTCAATCAGAGCTAAAACACCAATTCCTGGATCTGATAAATCGCAGTCATGATGAAGAGATGGAAGTATTCTCATTAAATGACCAACGCCCAGCTGTTTTGAAGCCAATGGCCAAATATTTACTTCTAGCTCTGCTTGGGCCTTTCCATGATTGTCAACGTTTCCCCCCCCCCTTTATATATGTTTGTAATACCACTTTGTATGAATGAAGGATATGGTGAGGATATGACTTGAGAGATAGTAGTTCAACCATGTATTTACTGTATATCAGTTGGAAGACAAGGAGTTATTGGAAGGGCGGCCATGACCTCATGTATTCCCAAATCTGCTAGCATTGCTACTAAAGGACAAGAAATTTTCATTTCAAACTTGAGAAGAATTCATGTCTGAATTTATTGCAACACCCATGTAGGGAACCAAAACCAGATGATGGTTCTTGATATTCCCAAGAGAATCAGACCTAGGTTTTTTTTTCCCTGTGGTTTTTTTTGGGGTAACTGCTAAACTGGGCAAAATTAGATCTTGGAGACAGACTGCTTTTTCTTGAAGATAACAAAGTTTATATAGCTGTGTATTCTTGATGAATTTAATGAAACAATCAAGCAAATGAAATACATCCATCTTTATTAATGTGCTGACAGTAGAATCTAGCAGGTCAAAGTGGGGAGGGGATCGATTTGAAGGGCAAAGGCATGGAGGGGATACAAAGAGTGTAACTACATGGGATGGAAAGAGACACTATTGATCACACAGAGGTTTAGGAGAGAAGGAATGAGATCCCAGGAGAAGGGAATCTTTTCTCCTGCCGAATGGCAGGAGAGGTTCCATGATGGAGTTAACAACTTCCAGATTTCGACACGCTCTTCACAATGGTCTTACTTTCATGCGTCACTTCACAGGTGAAAGTGCCATATTTTTCATACTCCGATGCACTCAATTTCAGGTAACTGCTGGCAAGGTATTTGTCCCCTTGTTTGGTGGCCTTGGTTGTCTCCACGCCAGATGTCATCACTTGACCATCACATTTCCATTGCAAGTTGAAACTACGTGGGTAAAATTCGCTCAGGAGACAGACCACGGTATGTGGGTTCGGGCTTCTGATCTCTTCCGGGGAAGGAGCAAAGACTTGCACCGAAGGAGATATAGGGGGCCGACCTGGAAGAGAGGAAGATCTCATGAAGTTCCACACTGCATCTTAAAATGTAAATATGACATTGATGGAGTAACCAGACTGATGAATGTATAGACAGTTTTCGTCATCAGGACTGCAGGGGAGGGAGTGGGGAAAACATCAAGGCAAAATTTCTCCAAATAAAACATTGATAAGATGGTAAAAATCATAAGATCCCCTTCTTAAGGGAGAGAAAAACATTATTTAAAAGTTAGAGGAGACGTTTGGATGACTTCCTTTGCATTCAGAAGGTCGTTCTAACACCGTAGGGCCCTGTTATGTACAATGGACCAAAGAGATTCCTATTGTTTGTTATAGGAGCTTAAATAAAACTTCTATTTTAAGTGGTTTGATCTCCCAAATCATTGGCAGTCTACCAACAATTCTTGTAGTTAGTTCTGTGAACCAGAACCTCTTTCCATCAGAGTAAGATTTCCTGCAGATATTCCACCTAGGAATATCTGCAGGTATCCGCAGGGGAGTTACTTTCCAAAGATATTTCTCTTAGAAGAACGTTTGGAAGAGCAATAATTTTCTGATTATTTTAATCTTGCTCGAGCAGCAACTATTTTCCTTTGCATTTTGTAGAAGAGAAATGGGACTGCATCAGGAGAACATCTGGACCACAACATTGCTTAGAGTGAAGTACAACTTGTAAACGAATTAGAAGTCTTTAAAAAAAATTTCTCTACCATGCCCGGAGGAGGAATATAAACCAAGTGCCTTCTGTATATTCAGATTGCTTACTCCCATGTTGGCTTTTCTCTCTCTACATGTGTGAGTTTGAGAGAGAGGAAGAGAAATAAATTATTTTTAGTTCCTGAATGCAGTGGTGTTCTTTCTCTATGCTGGAATAGTCAACTATATGAGCTGAAATAGGAATCCTTTTACTGCACGAGAGAATCAAAGGGCAGAAATACAGCTGAGTTTCATGCAATGCATTGATGCCATGAATGTTTCCAGAAACATTCAAACTCACTGGTTTAAATCTTGAGAGTTGAGTTGCATGTCAACCCAACTTTCTGAGAACATTTAAACTCAATTTTCTACTCCTTTACTTGCATACTATGTTACTTATCTGTGTTAAATAATCAGAATTTAAGTCTTATCCCAATTTATCAATTTGGAGGGGAGTAAACGAGAATTATGTTTGATATGAAGATCTTACTATTTGGGGAAAAAATAGGAAAAGGCAATTCAAGCAAACGGCCCTATATCTTCCTGTTGGAAACCCAACACATTAGTTAGATACCACTTTTGTTTCTTTCACAATCATGCCATATTCATTTACCCCTTTGAAGGTTGTTTCAGAAGGGACCTCACAACTGAGAAATTCAGGTTCATTCACATATCCATTTCTGCAAATTTGAGCCATTGAGAAAAGCATCCCCTCTGAATCTATGGTTGTGCCTATCCAACCCATTTATCTACACAATCTGAGAGATGCTTACAGCATTATAAAATTTCCCAAGTTAATGTGAAAAATTTGGCAGAGGTGGAGGTGCATAATTTGGACATCCACTTTCCCATCTCTAAATCTAACCCTAGATCTAATAGTAGATCCTGCAGCGGATCCCTTCTCAATCAAAGGGAAATCCCCGCACAGAGTCCATTGAAGCTGGGTGGCTACAAAAACAAACAAACCTTGAATGAATAAATAAATAAAACAAGAGAGAGAGAAAAAACAAGAAAATGTCAGGATATGTAGTAAAGATTTAACTCCCTGCATCGGCTGATTTGGCCGTTGGAATGCATGATGGACGGTTGATCAGACATTCCAACATTTTAATGTAATTTTGACAATGGAAGATTAAACTCTCTGCCTTGTCTTTCAGAGGCTGTAAGATGACGGAGACTTTTTCTTAACCAAATGATAAAGCAAAAGAACAGATTGTTCGTGGATCGCACCGGCTTGCTTAATTCCACTTGGGAAATCTAAACTCAGAGTGCTAAAGTCAAACATTCAGCCAACCCCGTTCAGTTCCATTGAAGAGAACATAATACAAATTAATCTCTCTGTTTTCCTTTAATCCACAGAAGAAGAAAAAACTATGCCTGAGTCTAAAAGAAGCCCTCAGTGAGATTTCTCAGGATCTCATTGACCCTGATCAGGAAAATCAAAGTGTATCTGTAAACAGGAAAGGCACAACAATACAGATTCGAATCCACCTGTCCTGACTTGGGTTAAATGTTCAATTCTCATTGAGAAAACGTCACCATTGATGAATCAAAAGCAACCCTAAAATCAAAGTGCATGGAGTCAAAGTAGGAAAAGAAGAGGAAAAAGATGGAAAAATGAAAATATCACACCCAGAAAGGAAGATTTGGGATCAGTTAATTGACTTACCTGTGACGGTTAACTCGGTTCCTCCTCCGAACACCCACCACAGTGATACACAGCTGTACATAAACCTACTCTCTCTTGATGCTCTTGAGCAAGTGGTGGTCTCCTTAACATGGCCATTTCAAGTCTTTTAAATCCCAAGGAATGTATTTTGGAAAAAGGAAACCAAGGATCCATTTTCGGAGTAGTAAAAGAAGGGATCAGTTAACTGACTTACCTGTGACGCTTAGCTCGGTTCCTCCTCCGAAGACATACCACAGTGATGCACAGCTATACAAAAACCTAGTGTCATTTCATAGCCAAAAAGGTCGCAGAGATTTTAAAGAGAAAAATCATAAACCTCTGTTTCCTATTAGAACAGGACAGGAGATAAAACAAACAGCTGATGCCCTTGACATGCTTATTTCAATTTTCGTAAATCCGGTGGCATGCATTTTGGGAGAAATGCCCCATTTTCAGAGTAGTAAAAGACGGGCCGGTTGGTGTTTTATAAAGATCTCAAGGTCCTTCAAGAAATTCCATTGTTGAAATGATTCCTTTCTGGATATAGAGCGATGGTAGATGAGGAGCTTTACTTCTTGAAGGTTGAGTTAAATTTAAGAAGCTCAAGGGTCTGCAGCTTTTCCACTTTAGCAAATATAAGCTATGTTTAAGAAGGGCGACAAGTTACTTTGTAGGTACCAAAGTTTTGTCTATGCTCGAACTGCTTTTGGTGAATTTAAGCCAATGCACTAGATCTGTTGAGTAGATCCACCAGACATGGATCAGTTTCCTGATTCTGACTTATCTTTAATAAAAGTCCCCGAGCTTCAAAGCTCAGTGAATCGTGCAGGATAGATAGCTTTCAATTTCTCGGGACACCTTACATGAGGAACACTTCCACTTATAAGAACCTTGGGTTATGCCTACTGGTATTGAGATCTACCTGTTGAATTTCTAATAAGGAGAACTGGGATTTTTCTACAATTCTCCACATGCTTGTTCACAAGTTACCTTAACTGTAAAAACAAGAGGTCATTCCTTGTGGTTAATATTGTGCCTCGTGTGGAGACTTGTAACGCTCCATTGTGACTGTGTGATGTCCTTGAGAAGGTGTACCTTCGTGGAAACTCTGGGATAGATTGTAAAATAAGTTTTGAAATGTGTAGAAGTGATAAACCATATCTTCTAAGATTTCGACTCTGGTCCAGGGTTTTCTGTTTGTTTGTTTGTTATAATGAGAAGCAGCGCAACTTTTGGACCTGACGGGATTCATAGATCTGAAAAGAATCTGGGATATTTAGATGGTTCCTTAAATGTTGGCTCCTTTCCCCCCTTTCTTATTTTGTCCTCAGGAAATGAGGAATTTTCTCTAACCTAGACGCTGAGTCCTTTAAAACCATCCTCTGGACTTGAACTGTCAATCAGAGCTAAAACACCAATTCCTGGATCTGATAAATCGCAGTCATGATGAAGAGATGGAAGTATTCTCATTAAATGACCAACGCCCAGCTGTTTTGAAGCCAATGGCCAAATATTTACTTCTAGCCCTGCTTGGGCCTTTCCATGATTGTCAACGTTTCCCCCCCCCCTTCTACATATGTTTGTAATACCACTTTGTATGAATGAAGGATATGGTGAGGATATGACTTGAGAGATAGTAGTTCAACCATGTATTTACTGTATATCAGTTGGAAGACGAGGAGTTATTGGAAGGGCGGCCATGACCTCATGTATTC
The DNA here is from genome assembly GCF_947247035.1 of Vipera ursinii. Classification (NCBI taxonomy): domain Eukaryota; kingdom Metazoa; phylum Chordata; class Lepidosauria; order Squamata; family Viperidae; genus Vipera; species Vipera ursinii. The sequence continues at coordinate 4,910,007 of NC_139527.1, read as the reverse complement.
CCAAATCTGCTAGCATTGCTACTAAAGGACAAGAAATTTTCATTTCAAACTTGAGAAGAATTCATGTCTGAATTTATTGCAACACCCATGTAGGGAACCAAAACCAGATGATGGTTCTTGATATTCCCAAGAGAATCAGACCTAGGTTTTTTTTTCCTGTGGTTTTTTTGGGGGGTAACTGCTAAACTGGGCAAAATTAGATCTTGGAAACAGACTGCTTTTTCTTGAAGATAACAAAGTTTATATAGCTGTGTATTCTTGATGAATTTAATGAAACAATCAAGCAAATGAAATACATCCATCTTTATTAATGTGCTGACAGTAGAATCTAGCAGGTCAAAGTGGGGAGGGGATCGATTTGAAGGGCAAAGGCATGGAGGGGATACAAAGAGTGTCACTACACGGGATGGAAAGAGACACTATTGATCACACGGAGGTTTAGGAGAGAAGGAATGAGATCCCAGGAGAAGGGAATCTTTTCTCCTGCCAAATGGCAGGAGAGGTTCCATGATGGAGTTAACAACTTCCAGATTTCGACACGCTCTTCACAATGGTCTTCCTTTCGTGCGTCACTTCACAGGTGAAAGTGCCATATTTTTCATACTCCGATGCACTCAATTTCAGGTAACTGCTGGCAAGGTATTTGTCCCCTTGTTTGGTGGCCTTGGTTGTCTCCACGCCAGATGTCATCACTTGACCATCACATTTCCATTGCAAGTTGAAACTACGTGGGTAAAAGTTGCTCAGGAGACAGACCACGGTATGTGGGTTCGGGCTGCTGATCTCTTCCGGGGAAGGAGCAAAGACTTGCACCGAAGGAGATACAGGGGGCTGACCTGGAAGAGAGGAAGATCTCATGAAGTTCCACACTGCATCTTAAAACCTCAACACAAGATTGATGGAGTAACCAGACTGATGAATGTATAGACAGTTTTCATCATCAGGACTGCAGGGGAGGGAGTGGGGAAAACGTCAAGGCAATATTTCTCCAAATAATACATTGATAAGATGGTAAAAATCATAAGATCCCCTTCTTAAGGGAGAGAAAAACATTATTTAAAAGTTAGAGGAGACGTTTGGATGACTTCCTTTGCATTCAGAAGGTCGTTCTAACACCGTAGGGCCTTGTTATGTACAATGGACCAAAGAGATTCCTATTGTTTGTTATAGGAGCTTAAATAAAACTTCTATTTTAAGTGGTTTGATCTCCCAAATCATTGGCAGTCTACCAACAATTCTTGTAGTTAGTTCTGTGAACCAGAACCTCTTTCCATCAGAGTAAGATTTCCTGCAGATATTCCACCTAGGAATATCTGCAGGTATCCGCAGGGGAGTTACTTTCCAAAGATATTTCTCTTAGAAGAACATTTGGAAGAGCAATAATTTTCTGATTATTTTAATCTTGCTCGAGCAGCAACTACTTTCCTTTGCATTTTGTAGAAGAGAAATGGGACTGCATCAGGAGAACATCTGGACCACAACATTGCTTAGAGTGAAGTACAACTTGTAAACGAATTAGAAGTCTTTAAAAAAAATTTCTCTACCATGCCCGGAGGAGGAATATAAACCAAGTGCCTTCTGTATATTCAGATTGCTTACTCCCATGTTGGCTTTTCTCTCTCTACATGTGTGAGTTTGAGAGAGAGGAAGAGAAATAAATTATTTTTAGTTCCTGAATGCAGTGGTGTTCTTTCTCTATGCTGGAATAGTCAACTATATGAGCTGAAATAGGAATCCTTTTACTGCACGAGAGAATCAAAGGGCAGAAATACAGCTGAGTTTCATGCAATGCATTGATGCCATGAATGTTTCCAGAAACATTCAAACTCACTGGTTTAAATCTTGAGAGTTGAGTTGCATGTCAACCCAACTTTCTGAGAACATTTAAACTCAATTTTCTACTCCTTTACTTGCATACTATGTTACTTATCTGTGTTAAATAATCAGAATTTAAGTCTTATCCCAATTTATCAATTTGGAGGGGAGTAAACGAGAATTATGTTTGATATGAAGATCTTACTATTTGGGGAAAAAATAGGAAAAGGCAATTCAAGCAAACGGCCCTATATCTTCCTGTTGGAAACCCAACACATTAGTTAGATTCCACTTTTGTTTCTTTCACAATCATGCCATATTCATTTACCCCTTTGAAGGTGTTTTCAGAAGGGACCTCACAACTGAGAAATTCAGGTTCATTCACATATCCATTTCTGCAAATTTGAGCCATTGAGAAAAGCATCGCCTCTGAATCTATGGTTGTGCCTATCCAACCCATTTATCTACACAATCTGAGAGATGCTTACAGCATTATAAAATTTCCCAGGTTAATGTGAAAAATTTGGCAGAGGTGGAGGTGCATAATTTGGACAACCACTTTCCCATCTCTAAATCTAACCCTAGATCTAATAGTAGATCCTGCAGCGGATCCCTTCTCAATCAAAGGGAAATCCCCGCACAGAGTCCATTGAAGCTGGGTGGCTACAAAAACAAACAAACCTTGAATGAATAAATAAATAAAACAAGAGAGAGAGAAAAAACAAGAAAATGTCAGGATATGTAGTAAAGATTTAACTCCCTGCATCGGCTGATTTGGCCGTTGGAATGCATGATGGACGGTTGATCAGACATTCCAACATTTTAATGTAATTTTGACAATGGAAGATTAAACTCTCTGCCTTGTCTTTCAGAGGCTGTAAGATGACGGAGACTTTTTCTTAACCAAATGATAAAGCAAAAGAACAGATTGTTCGTGGATCGCACCGGCTTGCTTAATTCCACTTGGGAAATCTAAACTCAGAGTGCTAAAGTCAAACATTCAGCCAACCCCGTTCAGTTCCATTGAAGAGAACATAATACAAATTAATCTCTCTGTTTTCCTTTAATCCACAGAAGAAGAAAAAACTATGCCTGAGTCTAAAAGAAGCCATCAGTGAGATTTCTCAGGATGTCATTGACCCTGATCAGGAAAATCAAAGTGTATCTGTAAACAGGAAAGGCACAACAATACAGATTTGAATCCACCTGTCCTGACTTGGGTTAAATGTTCAATTCTGATTGAGAAAACGTCACCATTGATGAATCAAAAGCAACCCTAAAATCAAAGTGCATGGAGTCAAAGTAGGAAAAGAAGAGGAAAAAGATGGAAAAATGAAAATATCACACCCAGAAAGGAAGATTTGGGATCAGTTAACTGACTTACCTGTGACGATTAACTCGGTTCCTGCTCCGAACACCCACCACAGTGATACACAGCTGTACATAAACCTACTCTCTCTTGATGCTCTTGAGCAAGTGGTGGTCTCCTTAACATGGCCATTTCAAGTCTTTTAAATCCCAAGGAATGTATTTTGGAAAAAGGAAACCAAGGATCCATTTTCGGAGTAGTAAAAGAAGGGATCAGTTAACTGACTTACCTGTGACGATTAGCTCGGTTCCTCCTCCGAAGACATACCACAGTGATGCACAGCTATACAAAAACCTAGTGTCATTTCATAGCCAAAAAGGTCGCAGAGATTTTAAAGAGAAAAATCATAAACCTCTGTTTCCTATTAGAACAGGACAGGAGATAAAACAAACAGCTGATGCCCTTGACATGCTTATTTCAATTTTCGTAAATCCGGTGGCATGCATTTTGGGAGAAATGCCCCATTTTCAGAGTAGTAAAAGACGGGCCGGTTGGTGTTTTATAAAGATCTCAAGGTCCTTCAAGAAATTCCATTGTTGAAATGATTCCTTTCTGGATATAGAGCGATGGTAGATGAGGAGCTTTACTTCTTGAAGGTTGAGTTAAATTTAAGAAGCTCAAGGGTCTGCAGCTTTTCCACTTTAGCAAATATAAGCTATGTTTAAGAAGGGCGACAAGTTACTTTGTAGGTACCAAAGTTTTGTCTATGCTCGAACTGCATTTGGTGAATTTAAGCCAATGCACTAGATCTGTTGAGTAGATCCACCAGACATGGATCAGTTTCCTGATTCTGACTTATCTTTAATAAAAGTCCCCGAGCTTCAAAGCTCAGTGAATCGTGCAGGATAGATAGCTTTCAATTTCTCGGGACACCTTACATGAGGAACACTTCCACTTATAAGAACCTTGGGTTATGCCTACTGGTATTGAGATCTACCTGTTGAATTTCTAATAAGGAGAACTGGGATTTTTCTACAATTCTCCACATGCTTGTTCACAAGTTACCTTAACTGTAAAAACAAGAGGTCATTCCTTGTGGTTAATATTGTGCCTCGTGTGGAGACTTGTAACACTCCATTGTGACTGTGTGATGTCCTTGAGAAGGTGTACCTTTGTGGAAACTCTGGGATAGATTGTAAAATAAGTTTTGAAATGTGTAGAAGTGATAAACCATATCTTCTAAGATTTCGACTCTGGTCCAGGGTTTTCTGTTTGTTTGTTTGTTATAATGAGAAGCAGCGCAACTTTTGGACCTGACGGGATTCATAGATCTGAAAAGAATCTGGGATATTTAGATGGTTCCTTAAATGTTGGCTCCTTCCCCCCCCTTTCTTATTTTGTCCTCAGGAAATGAGGAATTTTCTCTAACCTAGCCGTTGAGTCCTTTAAAACCATCCTCTGAACTGTCAATCAGAGCTAAAACACCAATTCCTGGATCTGATAAATCGCAGTCATGATGAAGAGATGGAAGTATTCTCATTAAATGACCAACGCCCAGATGTTTTGAAGCCAATGGCCAAATATTTACTTCTAGCCCTGCTTGGGCCTTTCCATGATTGTCAACGTTTTCCCCCCCCCTTTTACATATGTTTGTAATACCACTTTGTATGAATGAAGGATATGGTGAGGATATGACTTGAGAGATAGTAGTTCAACCATGTATTTACTGTATATCAGTTGGAAGACGAGGAGTTATTGGAAGGGCGGCCATGACCTCATGTATTCCCAAATCTGCTAGCATTGCTACTAAAGGACAAGAAATTTTCATTTCAAACTTGAGAAGAATTCATGTCTGAATTTATTGCAACACCCATGTAGGGAACCAAAACCAGATGATGGTTCTTGATATTCCCAAGAGAATCAGACCTAGGTTTTTTTTTCCCTGTGGTTTTTTTTGGGGTAACTGCTAAACTGGGCAAAATTAGATCTTGGAAACAGACTGCTTTTTCTTGAAGATAACAAAGTTTATATAGCTGTGTATTCTTGATGAATTTAATGAAACAATCACACAAATGAAATACATCCATCTTTATTAATGTGCTGACAGTAGAATCTAGCAGGTGAAAGTGGGGAGGGGATCGATTTGAAGGGCGAAGGCATGGAGGGGATACAAAGAGTGTAACTACACGGGGTGGAAAGAGACACTATTGATCACACGGAGGTTTAGGAGAGAAGGAATGAGATCCCAGGAGAAGGGAATCTTTTCTCCTGTCGAATGGCAGGAGAGGTTCCACGATGGAGTTAACAACTTCCAGATTTCGACACGCTCTTCACAATGGTCTTACTTTCGTGCGTCACTTCACAGGTGAAAGTGTCATATTTTTTATACTCCGATGCACTCAATTTCAGGTAACTGCTGGCAAGGTATTTGGTCCCTTGTTTGGTGGCCTTGGCTGTCTCCACGCCAGATGTCATCACTTGACCATCACATTTCCATTGCAAGTTGAAACTACGTGGGTAAAAGTTGCTCAGGAGACAGACCACGGTATGTGGGTTCGGGCTGCTGATCTCTTCCGGGGAAGGAGCAAAGACTTGCACCGAAGGAGATACAGTGGGCTGACCTGGAAGAGAGGGAGATCTCATGAAGTTCCACACTGCATCTTAAAAACTCAACACAACATTGATGGAGTAACCAGACTGATGAATGTATAGACAGTTTTCATCATCAGGACTGCAGGGGAGGGAGTGGGGAAAACATCAAGGCAAAATTTCTCCAAATAATACATTGATAAGATGGTAAAAATCATAAGATCCCCTTCTTAAGGGAGAGAAAAACATTATTTAAAAGTTAGAGGAGACGTTTGGATGACTTCCTTTGCATTCAGAAGGTCGTTCTAACACCGTAGGGCCCTGTTATGTACAATGGACCAAAGAGATTCCTATTGTTTGTTATAGGAGCTTAAATAAAACTTCTATTTTAAGTGGTTTGATCTCCCAAATCATTGGCAGTCTACCAACAATTCTTGTAGTTAGTTCTGTGAACCAGAACTTCTTTCCATCAGAGTAAGATTTCCTGCAGATATTCCACCTAGGAATATCTGCAGGTATCCGCAGGGGAGTTACTTTCCAAAGATATTTCTCTTAGAAGAACGTTTGGAAGAGCAATAATTTTCTGATTATTTTAATCTTGCTCGAGCAGCAACTATTTTCCTTTGCATTTTGTAGAAGAGAAATGGGACTGCATCAGGAGAACATCTGGACCACAACATTGCTTAGAGTGAAGTACAACTTGTAAACGAATTAGAAGTCTTTAAAAAAAATTTCTCTACCATGCCCGGAGGAGGAATATAAACCAAGTGCCTTCTGTATATTCAGATTGCTTACTCCCATGTTGGCTTTTCTCTCTCTACATGTGTGAGTTTGAGAGAGAGGAAGAGAAATAAATTATTTTTAGTTCCTGAATGCAGTGGTGTTCTTTCTCTATGCTGGAATAGCCAACTATATGAGCTGAAATAGGAATCCGTTTACTGCACGAGAGAATCAAAGGGCAGAAATACAGCTGAGTTTCATGCAATGCATTGATGCCATGAATGTTTCCAGAAACATTCAAACTCACTGGTTTAAATCTTGAGAGTTGAGTTGCATGTCAACCCAACTTTCTGAGAACATTTAAACTCAATTTTCTACTCCTTTACTTGCATACTATGTTACCTATCTGTGTTAAATAATCAGAATTTAAGTCTTATCCCAATTTATCAATTTGGAGGGGAGTAAACGAGAATTATGTTTGATATGAAGATCTTACTATTTGGGGAAAAAATAGGAAAAGGCAATTCAAGCCAACGGCCCTATATCTTCCTGTTGGAAACCCAACACATTAGTTAGATACCACTTTTGTTTCTTTCACAATCATGCCATATTCATTTACCCCTTTGAAGGTTGTTTCAGAAGGGACCTCACAACTGAGAAATTCAGGTTCATTCACATATCCATTTCTGCAAATTTGAGCCATTGAGAAAAGCATCCCCTCTGAATCTATGGTTGTGCCTATCCAACCCATTTATCTACACAATCTGAGAGATGCTTACAGCATTATAAAATTTCCCAGGTTAATGTGAAAAATTTGGCAGAGGTGGAGGTGCATAATTTGGACAACCACTTTCCCATCTCTAAATCTAACCCTAGATCTAATAGTAGATCCTGCAGCGGATCCCTTCTCAATCAAAGGGAAATCCCCGCACAGAGTCCATTGAAGCTGGGTGGCTACAAAAACAAACAAACCTTGAATGAATAAATAAATAAAACAAGAGAGAGAAAAAAAACAAGAAAATGTCAGGATATGTAGTAAAGATTTAACTCCCTGCATCGGCTGATTTGGCCGTTGGAATGCATGATGGACGGTTGATCAGACATTCCAACATTTTAATGTAATTTTGACAATGGAAGATTAAACTCTCTGCCTTGTCTTTCAGAGGCTGTAAGATGACGGAGACTTTTTCTTAACCAAATGATAAAGCAAAAGAACAGATTGTTTGTGGATCACACCGGCTTGCTTAATTCCACTTGGGAAATCTAAACACAGAGTGCTAAAGTCAAACATTCAGCCAACCCCGTTGACTTCCATTGAAGAGAACATAATACAAATTAATCTCTCTGTTTTCCTTTAATCCACAGGGGGAAAAAAACTATGCCTGAGTCTAAAAGAAGCCCTCAGTGATATTTCTCAGGATGTCATTGACCCTGATCAGGAAAATCAAAGTGTATCTGCAAACAGGAAAGGCGCAACAATACAGATTCGAATCCACCTGTCCTGACTTGGGTTAAATGTTCAATTCTGATTGAGAAAACGTCACCATTGATGAATCAAAAGCAACCCTAAAATCAAAGTGCATGGAGTCAAAGTAGGAAAAGAAGAGGAAAAAGATGGAAAAATGAAAATATCACACGCAGAAAGAAAGATTTGGGATCAGTTAACTGACTTACCTGTGACGTTTAACTCGGTTCCTCCTCCGAAGACATACCACAGTGATACACAGCTATACAAAAACCTAGTGTCATTTCATAGCCAAAAAAGTCGCAGAGATTTTAAAGAGAAAAATCACAAACCTCTGTTTCCTATTAGAACAGGACTGGAGATAAAACAAACAGCTGATGCCCTTGACATGGTTATCTCAATTTTAATGTAATTTTGACAATGGAAGATTAAACTCTCTGCCTTGTCTTTTTCTTAACCAAATGATAAAGCAAAAGAACAGATTGTTCGTGGATCGCACCGGCTTGCTTAATTCCACTTGGGAAATCTAAACTCAGAGTGCTAAAGTCAAACATTCAGCCAACCCCGTTGACTTCCATTCAAGAGAACATAATATAAATTAATTTCTCTGTTTTCCTTTAATCCACAGAAGAAGAAAAAAACTATGCCTGAGTCTAAAAGAAGCCATCAGTGAGATTTCTCAGGATGTCATTGACCCTGATCAGGAAAATCAAAGTGTATCTGCAAACAGGAAAGGCACAACAATACAGAGGAAAAAGATGGAAAAATGAAAATATCACACGCAGAAAGAAAGATTTGGGATCAGTTAATTGACTTACCTGTGACGATTAGCTTGGTTCCTTCTCCGAAAATATACCACAGTGATGCACAGCTGTACATAAACCTACTCTCTCTTGATGCTCTTGAGCAAGTGGTGGTCTCCTTAACATGGCCATTTCAAGTCTTTTAAATCCCAAGGAATGTATTTTGGAAAAGGAAACCAAGGATCCATTTTCGGAGTAGTAAAAGAAGGACCTGTTAGTGACTTATAAAGATCTCAGGTCTTCGAGAACTTCAATTCTTGAAGCGATTCCTTTCTGGATGCAGCCAGATGGTCGATGAGAACTTTTATTCCTTCAAGATTATGTGTGAGAAGCCCAAATGTCTGTAGCTTTGACAGTTTAATCAATATAAACTATGCTTAAGAAGTGTGAAAAGTTACTTTGTAGGAGCTGAAGTTTTTTTTTGTCTGGGCTGTAATTGTTTTGGATGGATTTCACCCTGTGCACTGGCACTGCTCTTGAAGTACAGTGTGATCACTGTATTATTATTACTGTAGTCCACCATTAAGAATAGTTTTCGGTAAATCTATCAGAAAATTGAACCTTTGTGATTCTGGCTCATCCAATTTAAATGTCCTTGACATTGAAAGCTTGGCGAATCATTCCAGATAGATAGCTTTAAATTTCTCGGGATAAGTTATGTGACGAAGGCCCCGGACCATCTCTTATGCCTGCTTATATTCAGATCTACCTGTTGAATTTCTAATAAGGACTACCTAGATTTATCCAGAAGAGTAACAATGATCTACATGCTTATCTGAGGTTTCCTTAACTGTAAATATAGGAGACCATACCATGAAGTCAACATTATGCCTAGTATGGGGATTTTGACTGATCCATTGTGATTGTGTGATGTCCTTTAGAATGTGTACAATCCTGAAAAATCCAGGATAGGTTGTAAAATAACTTTTGAAACAGAGAGACAACTGAGATTTTTCTGGATGAGTTACAATTCTCTACATGCTTATCTGTACGTAACTTAACTGTAAATACAAGAGGTCCTATCTTGTTGTTAATATTGTGCCTTGTGTGGAGATTTGGAATGCTCCATTGTGCTTGCGTGATGACCTTTAGAATGTGAACTTTCATGGAAACACTGGACTAGGTTGTAAAATAAGCATTTACGTATAGGGACAATGTCTCCTAAGATTTCAGATCTTCTTCCAGGGCTTTTTTCTGAGAGAGTGGAAATGCAACTTTTGGGACACTGCCCTTGGACCTAGAGTAATTCATAGATCTGAAAAGAAACTGGGATGTCTAGGTGGATCCTTAAAGCCCATCCATGCTTCTTCCCTTGTCTCCTACTTCTTATTTGGTCCCCAGGGAATAAGGAATTAACTCTGAAGAATGACAAAAGAAACATCTTGTGAGGGGCTTGAGCAATATTCAGCCAGACCAATGGAATATTAATATTCCCCAAATAGCTTTGAATTTGCAAGCAGTCCATGCAAACCTGCCTTTCCATGTGGATCTCATAGCTAGAGACTGGTTTGGTGACACCTGGTCAGTTTGCCATACGATGAGGTGAGTATGTATTTGCTCAAATCTAGAAGTCTGCTTCATTTATTTATATAAGACAAGGAGTTATTGGAAGGGTGGCCATGACCTCATGTATTCCCAAATCTGCTAGCATTGCTACTAAAGGACAAGAAATTTTCATTTCAAACTTGAGAAGAATTCATGTCTGAATTTATTGCAACACCCATGTAGGGAACCAAAACCAGATGATGGTTCTTGATCTTCCCAAGAGAATCAGACCTAGGGTTTTTTTTCCTGTGGTTTTTTTGGGGGGTAACTGCTAAACTGGGCAAAATTAGATCTTGGAAACAGACTGCTTTTTCTCGAAGATAACAAAGTTTATATAGCTGTGTATTCTTGATGAATTTAATGAAACTATCACGCAAATGAAATACATCCATCTTTATTAATGTGCTGACAGTAGAATCTAGCAGGTCAAAGTGGGGAGGGGATCGATTTGAAGGGCGAAGGCATGGAGGGGATACAAAGAGCGTCACTACACGGGATGGAAAGAGACACTATTGATCACACGAAAGTTTAGGAAAGAAGGAATGAGATCCCAGGAGAAGGGAATCTTTTCTCCTGCCGAATGGCAGGAGAGGTTCCATGATGGAGTTAACAACTTCCAGATTTCGACACGCTCTTCACAATGGTCTTACTTTCGTGCGTCACTTCACAGGTGAAAGTGCCATATTTTTCATACTCCGATGCACTCAATTTCAGGTAACTGCTGGCAAGGTATTTGGTCCCTTGTTTGGTGGCCTTGGTTGTCTCCACGCCAGATGTCATCACTTGACCATCACATTTCCATTGCAAGCCGAAACCAGGTGGGGAAAAGTCACTCAGGAGACAGACCACGGTATGTGGGTTCGGGCTGCTGATCTCTTCCGGGGAAGGAGCAAAGACTTGCACCGAAGGAGATACAGGGGGCCGACCTGGAAGAGAGGAAGATCTCATGAAGTTCCACACTGCATCTTAAAATGTAAATATGACATTGATGGAGTAACTGGATTGATACAATATAAAGAGACGGTACTCTACTTTTCACCATTCGTTTTGATAGTTCAAAATGATAACAGCACTGAACATAGTGACTTATGACAGTTTGTCCCACTTGCAACTTTAGCGTCATCCCCCATAGTCAGGTGATCAGAATTCAGATGCTTGCAAAGGGTCAAGGATTTATGACGTTTGCAGTGTCTTGAGGCTCTTGTGATCCCCTTTTGCAAACGTCTGACAAGCAAAGAGGCCCTTTGCCATTTCAGATAGGTGGCAGTCCAGTTATTTCTTAAAAACCTCTAGTGATGAAGCACCTACAACGTCTGGAGTCAAGCCGTTCCACTACTTAATTGTTCTCGCTGCCTGGAAATTCCTCCTTAGTTCTCGGTTGCTTCTCTCCTTGATTAGTTTCCATCCATTGGTGTGTTTTTTTTAAAACTTGCCTTCTGGTGCTTTGGGAATTAATTTGACCCCCTTTTATTTGTGGCAGCCCTCTGAAATACCAGAATATCATGTCACCCTAGTCCTTGCTTTCTCTAGACCAGGGGTCTTCAAACTTGGCCCTTTTATGACTTGTGGACTTCAACTCCCAGAATTCCTTAGCCAACGTGCCTGGCTGAGGAATTCTGGGACTTGAAGTCCACAAGTCATAAAAGGGCCAAGTTTGAAGACCCCTGCTCTAGACTGACCCTACCCAGTTCCTGCCACCGTTCTTCATATGTCTCCAGGCCTTTAACCATCTTAGTTGCTTTTCTTTGCACTTTGTCCAAAGTCGCAACATCTTTTTTTTTGTAATGCGGTGACCAAAACCGAATGCAGTATTTCAGGAGTGGTCTTACTAAGGCTTTACACAGCGGTACTCATATTTTACGTGATATTGATTCTATGCCTCTGTTTACACCCCTTAGTGACTGTCAGACACAAACCTAGCAACTGAACAAACAACAATAATTTTAATGAATGAACAAAAGAGATTAAGTGAGAAACCCTTTTGTGTCGCTGTTGGGATTTAAATAAAATTTTGATTTGATACGATACGATTTGATTTCCCATTCTCAGTCCTCTAACAATTCTTGTAGTTACTGCTATGTACTGCAGTGGTTTGCCTTTGCTGCCTTGGTAGGCTGAAAGAGAGGGATTGGACCAAAGTCACCCAGCTGGTTTTGCACCTAAAGTGGATCTAGAACTTAAAATCCCTCACTCTGAACCTTAGAAAGAAGCAGGCAAGTTAAACCACTTCTGGAAAATCTTGCCAAGAAAACTATAGGGATTCGTCCAGACTGTCACCAAGAGTCAAGAAAATAAAATCATAATGAAAAAAAAAGTTAAAGCTAAAACTGAATGAAGTTAAAGTTTAAAGTGAAAACGAAATAAAGGAGTTATTTTCTCTGTGTTTAATCACAGCCACTTTAAAAATCAGTGATAAATGTGGTTGGCTTGGGAAGGTTTGATAGAAAAGTTGTCTCCAAATTCAAATTGGGTCCTTTTGACATCATCTCTAAATAGTAACTACAGAGCATCCAGAAGTCTATCTTTTAAGTAAGCTATAACTATCAAGGGGGACTGGAGGTTAAAACATATGAAGAACGATTGCAGGAATTGGGTGTGTCTAATTTAATGAAAAGAAGGACTGGGGGGACATGATAGCAGTCTTCCAATATTTGAGGTGCTGTCACAAAGAGGAGGGGGTCAACCTATTAACCAAAACACCAGAAGACAGGACAAGAAGCAAGAGATGGATACTAATCAAGGAGAGAAGCAACCTAGAATTAAGGAGGAATTTCCTGACAGTTAATAAACAGATACATGGAACACAACATTAACACATCAAACTCATATCAATCAATCAATAATCAAGGAAGGAACTGAAGTTACAGAATTTTGGACCTATCCAATTTCAGCTCTGGACAGAAAGAGAGAGAGATAAAGAAAGAAAGGAAGGAAGGAAGAAAGAAAGAGAGAGAGAGAGAGAAAGAAAGAAAGAAAGAAAGAAAGAAAGAAAGAAAGAAAGAAAGAAAGAAAGAAAGAAAGAAAGAAAGAAAGAAAAAATATATTCTCTAGACTGAGGGGTTTTAATTGGGTTTTAATGTTTTAACTTTTTAAATTTTGGCCTTTAAATTTAATTAACTGTTGTAATTAACTGTTTTAAATCTTTTAACTTTTGTATGGTATGATTTTAATTGCCCTGTAAACCGCCCTGAGTCCTACGGGAATAGGGCGGTATATAAGTCAAAATAATAAATAAATAAATAAATACCATAAATAATCTAGACAAGATCTGTATAAAACTTTCCATTCCTTTGTTAGTTTGTAATGGGTTGTAAAATCAGCAAACTGAAATAGGATCGTTAAGAATGACACAAGGGGTATGAAAGCAAGTTTAAACATTTGCAAGATCCCTGGTTCATTCCAAGTTTTTTTTTAAAAGCAAAAGAATTATTTGTCTCTCTCGGACAGGGAGAAAACATATTTTTCCTGATGGGATTAAGAGTGGATTTAAGCGTGGGGGAACTAAAATTAGAATAGATAGCAAAATTCTGATCAGCACTGAATTGGTGTTGACTATCAGTTGATAAGAAAATCTCTTATTCCTTTCACTATGCATTTGCTTTCTATTGCCAAGTCATACTTCCATCATCTTTTATCAATGCATTTGTTTTTTAAGCAAAATAAAGGTAAAATTAAAACAAAACGAGAAAACCAAACCAAACCAAGATTTTATCCCATTGAAATTTGAGAGTTTGTAATTTTTATATGCAATTTTCAAATTCTCTCGCTCCAGATTGCCAAATGTGTTTCATTTTATCTCTGTGAAATTTCACCTCTATTTATTAAAAAAAATTCCTTTCCCATTTACAAAGTACAATAAATGTGAAGGTTCAGTTTTGAAGATGATTTAAAAAAAGATCAGAAAGTTTTGCTCCCTTTCAATATATTCTGACTGTTAGGTACTAATATTATATAAATAATGTTTTGAACAAGCTGGCCTGGCCTGATGAGGGGATTGGGGGGGGGGTTTGTTATTGTTATTTTATTGGGTTTTTAAGATGTATTTTAATATATGGGCATTTATTTAATCTTGTTTTAACTTTTGTAATCCTGTATTTTTATTCTTGCCCTGTTCACCGCCCTGAGTCCTTCGGGAGAAGGGCGGTATAGAAATATTATTAAATTAAAATTAAATTAAAATTAAGATGATTTTTAAGATGATATACCTCAACTCTTATGAACCAAAACATTAGTTACAGATACTAACTCTTAAAAAAAAGAATGATCAGTGCTGGACTTAACACAAATTCAACCATAATACCTATCTAGAACTTATCTTCATAGGGAAAAAAATCTATTTAGAACTTCAAAGATTATCTCAACCTTCCCTCATTTTATTCCTGCAGTTCAGATCTGTAGAAATTAGCAGGAGGCATATTTGTGATTAGATAAAGAAATCTAAACATTCAAGCAAGGGGAAAACTGAATTTTATTTAAGATTACAAGTTCTATTTCCCTATTTTTTTCAAAACTGTCTCTGCCTTTTGCCTTAAAATCAGATATGGCATGGAAACTCACATTCGAACATTTTGCAACTCACAAACACATGCAAACACAAAAAGATCAGTGAGATTCGATATACTTTTGCTGTTTTTCTTACACTGACTTGTTTAAATCTATTTTACTGCATTCATTTTTTGACCAATCCAAAAGACTTGGTATGATTCGATTTTTAAATTATCTCATCATCTAATGAGCTAAATGCTCTTTAAATCAACTGTGTGCAAATAAAACAAGTTATTGAAGAAGTGTATAACACTTTGCTTGATATTTTGCCATAATCATTTACCTGGATTTTGTTTACTTGAAAAGGACAGTGAGAGACAAACTATTAAACACAATAAGGACAGGTGAGCTTTTTAGGGGAAAAAATATAACACCTTGGAGAAAAAAAAAGGTCATGAAAGCAAAATGTGATGAACACAAATAGTCGGATCACTTAATCCTCTATTTGTAAACATGGCTTAATCCAAGTAAGGGCATATTATATTTCAGACTTAATCAGCTCAAAAAAGACAACCCCCCTTTTATATTTGATCTATTTCAGAGTTCTTTATACAACGTCAAAGAGAAAAGCGAAGCATTTTTTAACGTAACCTGATGAGCTACGCCGAAGATGCTTCGTTCGAGACAGAGAAAAGAAAAACAACAACAACAACAACACAAATTTAAAATAACAAACCGTTGGGAAAAAATTGTATTGGCATTTTAAAAAGATTTACCTGTGACTGTCACCTGGGTTCCGCTGCCGAAGACGTATGCACAGTGAGTGATGGCCGTACAAAAAGAATTTCCTCTAGAGCTTGACTTCTGCTTTCTGATCTTGGATTTTATTTGGGGTTTTTATTTTATTTTTATAAGTCTTTTTCAAAGTCATAATTCGCTTTGCAAAACTTACTCAAACACAGTCATATTTTTCCACATTTTTTTTGAACTAACAGGCAAGCTGGATAGCATGTTCTATGGCAGTTCTTTGCAATTTTTCCCCACTAAGGTAATGCCCGCAAAGAGAGGGAACACTGTGCTCAAAATGTTTCCTATGAAATTCCACATTCTTTTCAACCCCTCATCAAATATTTTCACTCCTGTTCTCAAATATTTGGTTAATAGGGCCATAGAATCACTAAGAGTTGGACGTGACTGATGGATAACGTCTTTGTCATATCATCATCATCATCTAATCCAGAAACAGTAGGAAAACACGTACATTGACATTTTGAAAAGACTTACCTGTCACTGTCAGCTGGGTTCCACCGCCGAAGATAATCACACAGTGAGTAATGGCCGTACAAAAACATTTACTTCTGCTTTCTGATCTTGGATTTTATTTTGGTTTGTATATGTAGAACAAGTTAATAGCAGTAGAATAAGATAATAGCATCAAACCTCAACCTTTTTTTATTTTTATATAATAATATAAACTAGCCATTTCTATAACGACGGACCTATCTAATCGGCAAAAGCTAAAATCAAACTTTTATTTTCTTTTTCCCACCTCAAGCAAAAAGAGCAGAAGTAAAAACAAAAGCAATTGTGTTCTTTTCTTTAATCAGAGCAGTCCGTTTAGACATCTCTGCTAAGTTGTGTGGCTTTGCCGTTTTGAGTTGGACCACCCTCGCTTCTGCTAAGTTCTTTTTTCAAAGTCATCATTCGTTTTCCAAAATTTACTCACTTGGCAAACACAATCATATTTACACATTTTTTTTGACATGGCAGGCAGGCAGGCAGGCTGGATCGCATATTCTATTGAAGTTCTTTGCAATTTTTCCCACCATCCTCAAAGATTTTCTCTCCCATTCTCAGATGTTTGGTTAATTGAGCCAGAAAAATTTACATTCGTTCATCTATTTGAGAGTTCTTTACACAACACTAAGCAGCACAAGATTGGAAGATGTGGAGAGCCCTGGCCCATAGAAGTAGTAAGAGTTGGACATGACTGAATGGATAACATCTTCATCATATCATCATCCAATCCAGAAACAGTTGGAAAACAATTGTATCTAATTAGAGACTTACCTATCACTGTCAATCAAGTTCTTTTACCACACATCAAGTTATGGCCATTCAACAATACCATATAATCATCTATTTCCACAAATGTCCATGAATTCCACGCTCTTCAACCCATCATTGACATTGCTCTTCCATTCCCAAATATTTGCTTAATAATAATTGATTTTAGAAATAAAATGACATCACTGCTTTCTTCAAAACACCCTCACATGCGAATAATTTAGACTGTAACAATTAGGCATCACATAACTGAAGAGAGATTAAAGCCATAGGGAAGCAACTTCCCATCCTACCTGAATTCCAGGTCCAATGTGAACTTTCTCTGATGTTTTGAATGAGAAGAATTAAGGTGCTTTCATCCAGGACCATACCTATCTTGGATCATCCAGAACTATTCCAAAAAGAAGGGATTTCTTTGCAGCATCTTTGACAAATTAATGGTGGAGGCAGAGAAGAAGACGGTGAAACAAAACTCATCCATTTCGACCAGTGGAACTTACACATGAAAACTTTTTCTTAGAAATAGTGGACGCTGGATAGATTCCTGGGCATTAATCCAAAACCACAAAGCAATATTCTTTTGAGGCAGGAAAACAGTTTTTCTAGAACCGGTCTTGGTCTCTGATTGGGAAAATTATAATCCATTTAGCTTCGTTCTTCTCCGTTTTCCAAAGGCAGGTTCTTTTATTTTCAAAATAACATTATCCACAAATAAGAGGTTTTAGAAAGATCAAAGGGAGGCCCAATATATCCAGAAATATGATCAATCTTTAGGGAAGAAAAAGTAAAGAAAGAAAATTGCCCTGAAACGGCTTTAAATATGAAGGCATATTTAGTGACCACAGAAAATGGTCAATCTGAGGAATAGAAACAGAAAGAAACCAAAATCCACATCCAATTATAAACGTAGGCTCCTAAGCAGGAGTGTTGTGTGACCTTTTGTTGTAAATCCAATTAAAGGATCAATTTATCTTTACCTGAAAGGCATTGAGTGGTACCTGCTGTCGGGCCTCGGCAGCCCGACACACGAGGGGGGGCCCCTCCACCTCTCCGGCACACCCGGCTTCCCTCCCGCCGACCCCACCTGGAATCAGCATGGCCCGGAGAGTCCGGAGGCCCGCGACGCTCTTCTCGCCGCCTCCAGACGCGCCGCGGCTGCTTCCTGCGCCCGGCGGCACGTCGACACGCGGCTCCCCGGCTCGGACGGCTCCGGGGCCCGCGTCGCCTCTTCCGGTGCCTCCAGGCGCGCCGCGGCTGCTTCCTACGCCCGGCGGCACGTCGACACGCGGCTCCCCGGCTCGGACGGCTCCGGGGCCCGCATCGCCTCTTCCGGTGCCTCCAGACGCGCCGGGGCTGCTGGCCTCGCTCGGCGGCGCGTCTGCGCGCGGTTCTCCAGCTCGGATGACTCTGGGACCTGCGCCGCGGCTTCTGCTCCCTCGGACTGCGCCGCGGCTGCTGTGCTCGGCCGGCGACACGTGTGAGCGATGGACCCCGGCCTGCAGCCCGCCCGGGGAAGGCCTGAGCCGACTCAACGACTCTGCGGCTTGGGGGGATTCCGACGCCATGCCTGCGCGGGACTGTGTGGCGACGCTGATGGGGGATGGGTCCCTCACCCCTATGATGTCCGGGTGGCTGGGTGACAGGGGCCTTCGGGGGTGGGTGCAGCAGGGAGTGGGTGAGGGAGAAGGGCACGGTGGTGGCGACACGTTGGGGGGGTCTTACCTGCCTGAGCGACGGGCGAAAGGCCTTGTAGGGGAGGGGTGGAGAAGTTATAGGGAATGGGAGGGCGGAGGCTTGTTTGGGTGGAGTTTGGGTGGGGTTTTTGGATGTGTATATAGCAGCGTTGGATGCAGATAGCAGCCAACGCTGGCTTTGAATCTCGTTGCGGCTATTGCTCTGGAGAATAAAGTGCTTCCAGACTGCAGCAGAAGTCTCTCGTTCCTGTGTTCGGCATCTACCCTGCTTGTTGCAGGACGAGCTTTGACAGAAAGCCAGCGTTGCACCAGCATTGCGGCCCTACTGCCTTTCAGCTGTGTTCCGTTTGTGCGCCATGGCAGAGGGTGTGCAAGGGGCCGCGTTGGAGACTGCTTCGGAGGAGGCTGGTGTGGCTGGGGCGGAGGTGACAACCCCTGTGGAGAGGGACGAGGAGGACGTCCAACCTGTTGTGAGGCCCAAAGTGCGGGACGTGCAACCAACAGACCCTGCGGTGGAGTCCCAGGGTGTTAGTAGCCAAACCCAGGGAGGGGAGTGGTGGCTGAGCTCGATCCTGGGGCGCACGGGGCTCGAGCAAGGACGAACGGCCCGGCCTGGTGGGGCTCCACTGGGTTGGAGGGAGCGTCGGCTTACTGATGATGATGGCGAGGAATACAGCTATTCAACTGCACCCGGGAGCCAAACCATGGATGTGCTGCGCGAAAGGTTCGGAGAGGTCGGGGCACGTGACGGCGGTTCCTGGGGAGCCATGGCCCCTGAAGAAGACACGGGACAGTGGTCCCTTGGGGGGGCACCCAGTCAGTCAGCAACGTCCCGTTTCCGACTGGCTAGTCCAAAGTTCAAGGTGCCTGGGGAGGGAGGCGTTCGGGGCCCATCTACACGAGCACAAGGGGGCCGTGAGGCATGGCCAACGCCTGACCGGGGCCCTGGACGTCCCGCACCCAGGTCGGTGGGGGTGCCCCAGGTTCAACCCCGTCCGCCTGTTGGGCATTGGGGACCGGGCGTGGTGTGGGGACCCCCACCACTCACTACAACCTATGATGGGCATCCCGACCGCCTGGCCATGTTCCTAGGGCAGGTGATTAACCATCTGGACGGGTACGCCCATACCTATCAATCACAGTGGGCGATGGTGGTAGCGGTCACCGCGTGCCTTCAGGGCGAGGCTGCAACCTGGGCAGCGGACCTCTACAGTGACCACGCCCGCGAGCTCGGGGACGTGGGGATGTTTCTGGAAGCCCTACGCGTCCGCTTCGAGGATGTGTCCCGCTTACATCGCGCGGAAGCCGAAGTGTTAGCCATCAGGCAGCGAGGACGGCCGGCAGAGGAGTACGTGCTTGAGTTCCGCAGGGTTGCGGGCAGGTTACGCTCGTGGCCCGAGCGCTTGCTGGTGCACCACTTCCGGGCCGGTCTTGACGGAGCCCTCCGGCGGGCGTGTGTGGTGCGGGGGGTTCCTGCACGGCTCCAGGACTGGTTCCGGGTGGCGGTGGAGCTAGACATTGGGTTGCAGGATACCCGGGGCAGACCAGTAGTGGCCCCTGGAGCTTGGAGGACCCCGGAGGGGCCGAAGACAGAGAGTCGGAAGCCCGTGGCGGTGGCGACACAACCCGGGCCCCCACCGCCGCCCCGTCCAACAAGCCGCTGCTTCCGCTGTGATCAACCGGGCCATCGGGCGGTGGACTGCCCGTTACCTCCGCCGCGACCGGGGCCCAACCCTCCGGAGGCGCGGGTCTTGACCCCCAGAAGAGCTGCAGACCGCTCCAGAACAGCGTACCAGGTGGCCGACAAAACACCCCGAACATCGACACCGATACGTCCAGTGGGCCCGGCGGATGGACGAACGGACACGTCCGACGGCTCTGAGGATCACGAGTACGAGGAAGACCCGATGGTAAGCGCACCGGTGTGTCCTTTTGTGCTGCCCGTGGTGTTGATTAGCCCACGAACGGGTGAGAGGAGGGAGTGTAAGGCCCTGATTGATACAGGTAGCACACGTTGCCTTATTAGCCTCACGATGGCAAGGGAGGCCGGTATTCCCCTTCAGCGGCTCCCCAAGCCTATCCGTTTTCAGCAGGTAGACGGGTCTCTTCTGGGTGGAGCACCCATTACGCATGTAACGGCACCGGTGAGGATGGAAATGGGTACACACTGGGAGACTCTCCGGTTTGTCGTGGTGCCGTCTATGACGGAGGCAGTCATCCTGGGGCTTACATGGTTGGACAGGTGGGGCCCCACGGTTTGGTGGGAGGGGGGATGCCGACACCTCCGCCTCGGGACAGGGCCCCAGCCTCCCGAAAAGCATTCCTTCCTGGGTCCGGAGGGGATTGGTAGGCCAGAGGGGGCCGCAGGGGTGGGTACCGGGTTTGAGACACGGGTACCTTGGGAGTACAGCGATCTTGCAGACGTTTTTGATGAGAAGGAGTGCGACGCCTTGCCACCCCACCGCCCCACGGACTGCGCTATTGAACTGGAGCCAGGGGCGAAATTGCCGAAACCCCGCATGTACGCAATGGCACCCCGGGAGATGCAGGAGCTCCGTCAATACATAGACAAGAACCTGCGGAGGGGGTTCATTCAGCCCGCTCGGTCTAGGATGGCGGCCCCTGTCTTGTTCAGAGAGAAGAAAGACGGGACCCTAAGACTGTGCGTTGATTATCGGGGGGACAACGCGGTATGTGTGGAGCACTTGTACCCCCTCCCTTTGGTGAAGGACCTTTTAGCTCACTTGGCCACGGGCCGGATATTCACCAAGTTAGACCTAAGGGAGGCGTACTACCGTGTCCGGATAAAGGCCGGTGATGAATGGAAGACGGCTTTCAACTGCCCGTTGGGGAGCTTCCAGTTTAGGGTAATGCCGTTTGGCCTGCAAGGAGCCCCCGCGGTATTCATGCAGTTGATTAACCAAGTCCTGCATGACCATCTGTACCGGGGGGTCCTTGTCTATCTTGATGACATCCTCATATATACGTCTACGCTGGAGGAGCATGTCGCTTTGGTGCGGAGTGTGCTGACCAAGTTGAGGGACGCCCGGTTATATGTGAAGCTCTCCAAATGTGAGTTTCACAAGCCCCGGCTGGACTACTTGGGCTATCGGGTGTCCTCCAGCGGGGTGGAGATGGACCCGGGAAAAGTGGAGGCTATCCAACAGTGGCAAGCCCCACGGACCCGGAAACAGTTGCAGAGTTTTCTAGGCTTCGCTAATTTTTATCGGCAATTCATTCCACATTTCGCTGCCATCGCCCTGCCGCTCACGGACCTACTACGGACTAAACAGATGGCAACGTCGCCGCGGCCAGGGCAGAAGCTTGCGTGGACCACTACATGCCAGCGGGCCTTTGAGGCGCTCAAGGCGCAGTTCGCCAGGGAGCCCGTTCTGCAACACCCGAACCCTGACCTGCCCTACGTAGTACAGGCTGATGCAAGTGACGTGGCTGTTGGAGCTGTTCTTCTGCAACGGCATGCAACGGGGGGGTTGCGGCCCTGCGCGTACGCCTCCAAGAAGCTAACGACCGCGGAGAGGGCTTGGGCTATCTGGGAGAAAGAGGCCTTTGCGGTCCGCTGGGCTCTGGGGACTTGGAGACACCTTCTGGAGGGGGCTAGCCAGGAGTTCGAGGTTTGGACGGACCATAAAAACCTGGAAGCCCTGCAAACACCCCGCCGACTATCCCCGAAACACGTACGGTGGGCCCAGTACTTCCAACGCTTCCGGTTTCGCCTCAAGTATGTGCCTGGGGGTAGGAATTTCCTGGCGGACGCCTTGTCCCGGCTACCGCAGTACGATTGCCGGAAGGAGGAGGTAGTGCAGGCACTGGTACCACCGCCCCGCCCGGTGGAGGAGACGGAGCACAGAGCCAACACCGTGACAGACGATTTCCTGCGGACATGTAAGGGGGCGTTGGCGACTGACGACTGGATGCGGGCGCACCCCGACACCCTCTCGTTGCGGGATGGTTTAGCTTGGCACGGGGCCAGATTGTATGTGCCTGCAGCGGCACGAGATCAGGCACTCTACCAATGCCATGACGCCAGGCAGGCAGGTCATTACGGGTTCGTGAAAACCCTGCATCTGGCCCGCCGCCAGTTCTGGTGGCCAACCATGAGACGGGACATTGAACGCTATGTACAGAAGTGCCACATTTGCGCAACCACTAAGCCCTCTACCAAGAAACCGGCAGGCCTCCTGCAACAGGTGGCAGACCCCGTACGACCTTGGCAGGACATTGCAATGGACTTTGTGGTTGAGTTACCGGAAAGCAGGGGATATAATGTGTTGTGGACAGTGATAGACTTGTTCTCGAAACAAGCCCACTTCATCCCCTGTAAGGGATTGCCCTCGGCCCGTCGGTTGGCCTGGCTGTTTGTCCAACATATCTATCGTCTCCACGGGGTGCCGCGACGCATCATCTCCGACCGTGGGGTACAGTTCACGGCCCGGTTCTGGAGGGAGTTCGTGCGTTATATTGGAGCAACACAGGGTCTGAGCTCGGCGTACCACCCAAGCACGAACGGAGCCGCGGAACGTGCGAACGCGGCGGTGGAGCGATACCTGCGCTGTTATGTGTCATACCAACAGTCCGAATGGGTGGACTTGTTGTCCTTCGCGGAAGTTGCCTACAACAACGCAGTGCATAGCAGCACTGGGTTCTCCCCCTTTAAAGTGGTATCCGGTTACGAGTTTGTTCCTATCGCAGGGTGCGATCAGGGCCCCCCGGCATCCTGCACACCTGGGGCGTGGATGCACCGGTTAGAGGAGGTGTGGGGGGTAGCTAAGAAAGCGTTAGAGCGAGCAGCAGAGTCATACAAAGAGCAGGCGGACAGGAAAAGACGGCCGTTTGCACCTCCCAAAGTGGGTGATCTCGTCTACCTCTCTACGAAATACCTGCGGCTGCAGGTGCCATGTAGAAAGCTAGGACCCAAATACCTCGGACCCTTCCGAGTTATACAGGTAGTCAATCCCGTCACCGTCAGACTCCGGCTACCTCCCCTACTTGGAAAGATACACCCCGTTTTCCACAGCAGCCTGCTGAAGCCTGCTACGACCGCCTCTGCGGCGGCAGGGGACGGCGGCCCGGGACCTGTACAAGGTAGTCACTATGAAGTACAGGAGATCCTGGACTCCCGGAAACGAAGGGGGCGGGTGCAATACTTGGTGCTCTGGAAGGGGTACCCCTTGGAGGAGGCCACCTGGGTACGGGATGAGGATGTGTGTGCACCACGCCTTCTCCGTGCATTCCACCAGAAACACCCGGGGAAGCCGGGGGAGACCCCGGGGGGGACTGTTGATCATGTTACGGATTGCTCACCTCTCTCTCCTTGCATTCCAGGTGGGTCCTTGGTAGAGGGGGCGGCATGTCGGGCCTCGGCAGCCCGACACACGAGGGGGGGCCCCTCCACCTCTCCGGCACACCCGGCTTCCCTCCCGCCGACCCCACCTGGAATCAGCATGGCCCGGAGAGTCCGGAGGCCCGCGACGCTCTTCTCGCCGCCTCCAGACGCGCCGCGGCTGCTTCCTGCGCCCGGCGGCACGTCGACACGCGGCTCCCCGGCTCGGACGGCTCCGGGGCCCGCGTCGCCTCTTCCGGTGCCTCCAGGCGCGCCGCGGCTGCTTCCTACGCCCGGCGGCACGTCGACACGCGGCTCCCCGGCTCGGACGGCTCCGGGGCCCGCATCGCCTCTTCCGGTGCCTCCAGACGCGCCGGGGCTGCTGGCCTCGCTCGGCGGCGCGTCTGCGCGCGGTTCTCCAGCTCGGATGACTCTGGGACCTGCGCCGCGGCTTCTGCTCCCTCGGACTGCGCCGCGGCTGCTGTGCTCGGCCGGCGACACGTGTGAGCGATGGACCCCGGCCTGCAGCCCGCCCGGGGGAGGCCTGAGCCGACTCAACGACTCTGCGGCTTGGGGGGATTCCGACGCCATGCCTGCGCGGGACTGTGTGGCGACGCTGATGGGGGATGGGTCCCTCACCCCTATGATGTCCGGGTGGCTGGGTGACAGGGGCCTTCGGGGGTGGGTGCAGCAGGGAGTGGGTGAGGGAGAAGGGCACGGTGGTGGCGACACGTTGGGGGGGTCTTACCTGCCTGAGCGACGGGCGAAAGGCCTTGTAGGGGAGGGGTGGAGAAGTTATAGGGAATGGGAGGGCGGAGGCTTGTTTGGGTGGAGTTTGGGTGGGGTTTTTGGATGTGTATATAGCAGCGTTGGATGCAGATAGCAGCCAACGCTGGCTTTGAATCTCGTTGCGGCTATTGCTCTGGAGAATAAAGTGCTTCCAGACTGCAGCAGAAGTCTCTCGTTCCTGTGTTCGGCATCTACCCTGCTTGTTGCAGGACGAGCTTTGACACCTGCAGCCTAAAAATAATGGCTTAAAAAAAAGAGCCATTCCTGTTTTCATTGCTATTGCCATTAAGATATCCATTAGAGAAGAGCTATTCAAAATGGCTTCCATATGGCCAAGCGATCCTGTTTCCTAGCCAGCCAGAAGATCCACAAGATTTCCATGGAAACCACCACAGGAGGAAGAGAAAGATACATGATCTATGTAATCTCTTAAGGCCCAATTCATACGCACAAAGCTTGAGTATTCCCTTCTCCACTTCTGAAGGCATCTGGTAACCTTCAACAACCAATGTTCATCAGATGCATCTGGCATTTTCGGAAACCACAAAGAACCGTTTTTCTTGCCACATGACTTTGCATTTTCTGTCCAACAGTCCTCAGGTGGGGAAGGGGTGAGGTTCTCCCTCTTTATGGCCCAAACATCCGTCAGTGACGTACAGTTAGTGGCTGGAAAGGGAAGGGTAGAGAATTTGGGGTCATTGTTAGAGCACCACACACCCTGAAACATTTATTGTTAAAAGCAGAACTGGAGAAGACTTGCAAGCCATCAATCCAAAGCTCTGCTCAGGAGTGGAAGTTAGAGTATTTCCACAGTTACTTCTAGTAAGAAAAGTCTAGTTAGAGAGAATTCCATCATTTTTACAATATAGGCATGCCCAAAGAGAATTTTCTTTTTTTGCTAATTTACTCATTTGATGGAAGACCAATCAATTCAGCTTGATCTGATGATATTTGCTAATATGTATAACAATTTGATTACGACATTCTATGTTAATATATTAGATATATTGCATTCTCTGGAAGAAACAGTAGTTCCCAGAAGGACAACACAGCACACTTCCCCAAAAACGAATTTTGCAAATTTCAGTAAATTGTTAAAAATAAACAGACAAACATAGTTCTCACCTGAACACCACCCGAAAAGCTCAGTAATGTGGAAATGCCAGCGATTAGATTTGGATTGTGATTCGATTTCTAAACGTTGATTGGTTTCTCTTCAAAATGAGGTTTTGATGATTAATGTTAAACTAATGTGAAAATCCCAAGTGCCGCATAACACAGTGAGCGCCTGTTACTCGTCCCAGCTTCTGCCAACCTAGCAGTTCGAAAGCACATAAAAATGCAAGTAGAAAAATAGGGACCACTCCGGTGGGAAGGTAACAGCGTTCCGTGCGCCTTTGGCGTCTAGTCATGCCGGCCACAGGACCACGGAGACATCCTCGGACAAGTGCTGGCTCTTCGGCTTTGAAATGGAGATGAGCACCGGCCCCTAGAGTCGGAAACGACTAGCACGCATGTGCAGGGGAACCTTTACCTTTACCTAATGTGAAAAGAACTAAGTTAAAAGCCCTGAACTGTTTGGAGGCTGTACCAAACCAGACAGTTGTAAGAGTACAAATGTCAGACTTGGTAATTCCTCTGTAGAGCTTTATCAGCAGTTTCTCAGCCACTGAACATCTTGAGTTGGTGTCTTCTTGACCTATTTCGCCATCTGCTGGCAAGATCTGTCTTTTCGGTTGTTTTTCAGTCATAATCTGGGTATCAAAATACAAGTGAGGATGCTCATGACTTAGGTCATATCCCCCTCCGATGGTACTGAACAAAGTTGCATGTGCATTTTAAAATTTCAACTCTCTTTTCTGCAACCATCTTACTCTGGATAAGTCCTGAAGATGGCAGCAGAAACAAAGAGATGCCAAAGGCAGCTGTTTTTCTCCATCTTCATCCTCCCGATAAAATACAGGATATAAAAGGTCAGGACTGCCAGCGGAATTCAGATATGAAGGCTGTTACGAAGCATTCCTGATGCTCACAAGTCACTTAAGAAGAAAAACAGAAGTGAAAATGTCTTCGGCTTTCCAGGTGCTAAAAATGGTCACTGGGAAATAAACACTTTTTTGGTTAGCAGAAGAAAAAAGAAAAGAAAAGATCTTCTTAAAAGAAAAACTCATCAAATCGACACTTGTGACTAGATGCAAGGCAATCTGGTTACTTTCTCCCTACTTATTTTTTAAAATGAAGAATACTTAAATAAAGGAAAAAAAATACTTTATTTTTTTTAAAATAAAGAATACTGTATCAGAGTGAGTTGGATCGAATGCGGCATTTTGCTTTATTAAGTTTTATTATTTTTTTTCTATAACGATTTGTTAAATTTATGTACTGTCTAATTCCCATGGGCAGTTTATTATACTTCTATTGTGTATGAGTTATGGACAATCTCTTTTGATTGGAAGTCCAAGAAATAAATAAATGTACTTCACAGAGGATAGAGAATGAAGGAATGAAGGTTTCACTTGCCTATGAAAATTGAATAATAATAAAAAAACTTTTGGTTGCTAGAGGTTGCTCTGTGGCTGAAAAAAAAACAACACCTCGAGGGGACCTTTTGCTTTTCAGAAGCAACACGCTGTAGAGACGGGAGGGATGGTTTTTGTCTCACTTCTCCATCTGAAGGTATCACTGTGGAACGTGTTGCTGTACCAGATATTACAATAATAAACAGCCTCATCTTCGGCCAGAACTCCAGAAATGGTTAAATAACCGGTATTGGTGGAGGTTTCTTTGGAACCGGAGAATCGGGAGGGAACCCCAGACCCTTGGCCCTTGTCCGAATCTGTGTGGTAGTGTAAGAGAAAACGTGGAGAACTTGGAGGCTTCTGTTGGTACCAGCGTATCCTGTAGCTGCCAATGCTGACCCCACTGCCTAAGATGCAGGCCAGTTTCGCCGTGTTTCCTGAGGACACTGAGGCTGAGGGAGGCTGAGACACCACACTCTGGGAGGTCACTGCTGAAAAAAAATAAATAGAGAAAATGGTTACACTCCACCCGATCAGGAGCTGCAGCGTCTCTTATAACCCGCACCTGATCATGAAGAGAAGGACTAGGGGTTGACATGAAGTTGGCCCTACTCTCCAAAGAACATGAGGGCAGGAGAAGAAGTAACAGATGGAAGTTTGCCAAAGAGAGGTCCAATCTAGAACTAAGGAGGCATTTCCTGATAACGAGAACAATTAATCAGTAGGAGGACTTGCCTCCAGGATTTGTGGGTGCCGCTCCATCCCTGGAGGTTTTTAAGAAGAGACTGGACAGCCATTTCTCCAGGATGGTATAGGAACTCTTGCTTGAGCAGGGGGTTGGACTAGAAGACCTCCAAGATCCCTTCCAACTCTGTTATCCTGTGTTCGCATCTCACCTCTGCCCCACACTACCAAGAGGCTCAGAATGGAAGCCCAGAACATGGTGATGTAACCAGGTGGCCCAAATGGAACAGGAAACCAAAGAGAACTCACCGTGGAGAATATCTTCTGCGTTGTTGTCCTTTATACCTTGCTTGCACGATGTGGTTGGAGACTTTCGGTTCCTCCTCTATGCTAATCAGGTCTTGCTTGAGAGCTCCTCAGATGCTTAAAGGCAGAAGTTGGGGTTGAATGCTCCTCACATGAGCTGCTGTTTCTCATGCCGTCTACTGTCAGCAGTGTCTTTCCATTCAAGGTTTTACCTTGCGTCGTTCTAGTCTTCTTTATTTCCCTTGAAGGAACTGGACCAGCATTGTAGCAAGGGAACGATTTGCTACGAAGAAGGGAAGTTCCCCTTGTCGGTAGAGGTCCACCAACTTCTTCTGATTAGGAAGTTCTTACCTAAAGCTTCCCTACTATCCATCAGTGCTGAATCTCCTGGTTGCCATCTCAGCACTCTTCACTTTTTACCAGCCCGATGCAAAACTAATCAGAACTAGATCGTGAGATTAAAATGCCCCTTTGGGCTGCCGCTCCTGAATTTGGCCTGGAAGAATTGTTCCAAATTGCCTAGGCTGGGCAAAAAAGTGTGGCCCCCTTGGAGAGAACGTTGAGAGCCCAGATGAGCATATCTACCTGCCAAGAGAGCTCTATCTCGTTGGCCATCTTGGTAGCTTCCTTGCAACCAGGTACATCATGTTAGGTATCTTTGAAATATCACAATATACAGTAGAGCGCTGGGAAGAATTTGATTTTGATGGAATATTTTCAAGTACCTTAAATACTTCTGAATTGAGGTGGAGTGACGGTGGGGAGAGTGATCTAGCTGTCTCTCACACTTGCTAACCATCATGGTTAGCAAACGTGAGAGATAGGGATTATTCATCTTCCCTGGAAAAATGTAGGGATCATTTCCAGTGGTGGGATTCAAACAGGTGAACAACCGGTTCTCGGTGTGGATGCCGCTTCCGGAAGTCCATTCTGGACCTGGCCAACAAAAAATCAGCTACCGGTTCTGCCGAAGTGGTGGGAAGCGGCTGAATCCCACCACTGATCATTTCCCATCATTTGGAAAGAATTCAGAGATGAGACCTAACGTTTATGAAATGGGCAGCTATATTTTTTGGGACCTGGACTAATGAGAAGGAAACATCTTGTCTCAGGGAACTAGGATAATTCAGGGTGTTCTCTAGATGCGCCACAGTAATTTGTCTCCGTAGGGTGATGGCAATATTTCTTCTCTCTTCTTCAGAGGGAGAAGATCTTGAATGGACTTCAGCTGTTCAGTAAGAAGCAACATGCTGTAGAGATGGGAGGGACGGTTTTTGTCTCACTTCTCCATCCGAAGGTATCACTGTGGAACGCGTTGCTGTACCAAGTAGCACAATAATAAACAGCCTCATCTTCAGCCAGAACTCCAGAAATGGTTAAATAACCGCTATTGGTGGAGGTTTCTTTGGAACCGGAGAATCGGGCGGGAACCCCAGAGCCTTGGCCCTTGTCCGAATCTGTGTGGTAGTGTAAGAGAAAACGTGGAGAACCTGGAGGCTGCTGCTGGACCCAGTAAATCCTTTGGCTTCCAATGCTGACCCCACTGCCTAAGATGCAGGCCAGTTTCGCCGTGTTTCCTGGTGACACTGAGGCTGAGGGAGGCTGAGACACCACACTCTGGGAGGTTGATCCTAGAAGAAAACAAACAGGAAAGTTTTACACACACTTTTAGTTCATAGGGAGATGAGCACCGGCCCCTAGAGTTGGAAACGACTAGCACGCATGTACGGGGGAACCTTTACCTTTACCTTAGTTCATGAGTTACAGCTATCTGAAAGCAATTGCATATAACGTCATCTTACCTTTGGACCACACTACCAAGATACTAAGACAAAGAGTCCAGAACATAGTGATGAAGTTTGGTGGCCCAGAAGAAAACTAATAGATCCACCATGGAGATTAAATTGTGTGTCCTCGTCTTTTATATCCTCTTTGCTTGTGTTGGGGGAGAAGGAAAGCTCCTCCTTCATGTTAATGAGATGCTACTTAAATATTTCCTGAGATATTTACATTGAATGCTTCTTACTCTAATTTGGCTGGATGCTTGTCACTCTGGCTTCTTTCTCTCTCTCTCTCTCTCTCTAGTGAGATCTATAGCAGGGGTCTTCAGACCTGGCCCTTTGACGACTTGTGGACTTCAGCTCCCAGAATTCCTCAGCCAGCGTGCCTGTCTGAGGAATTCTGGGAGTTGAAGCCCACAAGTCATCAAAGGGCCAAGTTGGAAGACTCCTGATCTATAGTTTTCATGTGTCGATCACTGATGAACAACTATGATGAACAACTATGATGAACAATTATTGAATGTTTTGTAGTGTTAGGGATAGGAAGGAATCATTGCAGCAAGCATAGATACCTGTCCTTGAATCAGGCAACGAATGCCTCTCCTTCGGGGTAGGGATTCAGTCAACTGATGGGTTAGAACATAGAATAACAGGGCTGGGAGGGAACTTAGAGGTCTTCTAGTCCAACCCCCTGCCCAGGACAGAGTTCTGTGGGGATAGAGGTCTATTGTTGGTCAGAGCTGAATGTCAATCAAACTCATCACTGTAGCCTGCTGCCATTGAGATAGAAAATGAATCAAAACTGAATGGTGAATTATTTTAAAACACATGTTAGGGCTTGGAAGAATTGGTCTGAACTGTATGTTACAGCCAAGCAGGGTGCCTTTTGTCTAGCTAATAAAATTGTCCATCAATTTTCAAGCATCTGGATAAGCCTGAAAAAGCTGTCACATGCTTTAACTGTAGCAAACCGACTTCTTAAAGTTAAGGCATCTATTTTTAGACTTTAGAAGCTGGGGAAAAATGTGGACTGATTTAATGAAGATGAGGGAGGTTTTTTGCTTGTTCCTGCATCAATAACAGAATAACTGTCAGAATCCGTTTATATCACATTCATAGATGTATGTTTAAAACATTATCCCCATCCCATGGATTCTGCCATCTCCCGAGGAAGGAGGAGCACATGTGGATTCAGCCTGCCTTAGGTCATTTCAAAGACCAAGGGAACCTTTTGAATTGGGGGAACAAAAGGGAGGGTTAGAAGGCATCTGGCCTGTGTCTTCTTTTAATTCTGTAGAGGAAGAAGGCAATAACCATAAAGATTCAAAGTTCCTTTTTTCCCACAAAAGGGATGACATGAAGTAAAATGATGGGGAGCTGACCAAATGGGGTTGAGGGAAGTGGGGTTGAACCGGGATCCCTTTATAGAGTTTCAATTGGTAAAACAATACTAAGTCCTGTCTTGTATTTCCACAACCAAGCATGTCCTAGTAAAAATTCCTTTTGGGCTAGAACTGACTCCAAGAGTTTTTCTTTTCCTAAGACGTGGTTTGGGGTGGGTCCTGACAATAACAGAATTGGAAGGGACCTTGGAGGCCTTCTAGTCCAACCCCCTGCTCTAGCAGGAAACCCTATACTATTTCAGACAAATGGCTGCCCAGTCCCTTCTTAAAAGCCTCCAGTGATGGAGTACTCACAACTTCTGGAGACCAGCCATTCCATTGATTAATTGTTCTAACTGTCAGGAAGTTTCTCCTTAGCTCCAGGTTGCTTCTCTCCTTGACTAGTTTCCATCCGTTGCTTCTTGTCCTGCCTTCAGGGGCTTTGGAGAATAGCTTGACTCCCTCTTCTTTGGGGCAGCCCCTGAGATACTGGAACACTGCTATTATGTCACCCCTCGTCCTTCTTTTTCTAGTCCTGATCTGGATATAAAACAGCAAGCAGATGCTCAAGGCTTGGTTCACACACCCCCTCTGGTGATTCTGAATGGTATTGCATGCACATCTTAAATTTCCAACTTTCATTTACAATCAAACACTTGCAACTGGGTGCTTTTTCCCTGCTTTGGACAGATCCTGAAGGTGGCAGCAGATCCATAGAGAGTCCATGGACACTTTAGTTCTCCATCTTCCTCCTTCAAATAAAACAGAGGAGTAAATAAAAAAAAAGGCACAAGACTGCCGGGAGACTTGAAGGCTGCTACTCACCATTCCCGATGCTTCACAAGTCACTTAAGAAGAAAAACAGAAATGAAAATTGTCTTTTGCTACCCAGATGCTAAAACTGGTCACTGGGGAATAAACACCTTTTGGTGAGCAGAAGAAAGAAAAAAAAACAACAAAAGTTCTTCTTAAAAGAAAAACTCATCAAATCAACATTTGTGACTATATATAGGCCAAAGTGGAAATGAAGCAAAGTAAACATTGGTGAATGTATATAGCCAATCTTGCCACCTTACCAATACATTTTTTTTAAAAAAGGATATTCTTATATTCTTAGGTGAAGGATGGATTTCTTGGGAGCCCTGTGGAGATGTGTGCTATAAAATGATGTGTTACAACAACTGAATACATTTTGGTAACCTGGACAGTATTCAATAATAACAAAGATCTGTTTTCTCTCTCTTTTTTTTTAATAGCAAAAAATTGAGTAGAATGGCAAAAAGTTTCATACCAATAAAATTTGACATGTCCTAGGTATGGGCAGATGTTAAAATCCATCCTTTATTTTTTATAGATTTGAGGGATGTGATTTAATATAATGAACATTGTATGTATTGCTGCCTACAACTCTATCTATCTATCTATCTATCTATCTATCTATCTATCTATCTATCTATCTATCTATCATCTATCTATCATCTATCTATCATCTGTCTATCATCTATCTATCATCTATCATCTATCTATCTATCATCTATCTATCTATCATCTATCTATCATCTATCATCTGTCTATCTATCTATCTATCTATCTATCTATCTATCTATCTATCTATCTATCTATCATCTATCTATCTATCTATCATCTATCATCTATCATCTATCTATCTATCTATCTATCTATCTATCTATCTATCTATCTATCTATCTATCTATCTATCATCTCTCTCTCTCTTACTTTCTTATCAACCTATCAACTTGTCCACATACAATACAGCTTCCTTTACATATTGCATTTAAAATATTAAATAGTTTGAAAGCTGTCATTACAGGGCAGACCTTTGGATACCATGAAATGATCAGGAAACAACCACATCACCGTGCTAGGAAATTATGAACTAATCAGTGAAGCCTCCAAAGATATGTGGGATTTTCCTAAGCGTCTACTTCTGTGAAACCACGTAACTTTTCAAACGGAACTTTTTGAAGCTGAACGTTTGAAGCTGAAACCACAGGAAAACACCAAGCCATTCTCTGGGGACAGCAGAACCCATCAGCTTTCTATCACGTTGTTTCAAGGGATTAGATTAACCATCGTATGTTGCTCCACAGTATCTCCACCTAAGATGTGAAGCTAGGTAGAGTGGCTTTTTAGAGATTCTTCTTAGAGAATACAAAGCTGGAAATTGGGGTGTTTTTTTTATCTCCATGCATGAAAGACAGCATTAGGATTTATTTCATAAGAGTAACCAGCTTCTTTACTGGCAAGGCTCCTCTTAAGATAAATTAGCTGGCCTAAGGTGGTCGTTTAGGAAGCAGAGAGATGGGAAGGCATGCTGAAAACCATACTTAAAAAGGAAATATTTCTGGCCAAATCAGGATTTTCAGCTCGCTAAGGCTGAGATGATAAAACTGCCGTTAGGGCATCGAAGTGTACAAGGCCAGGTGGACGGTAGGTGGAAGGCAGAAGCCAGCTCGGGCAAGAGTTTTTGTCTCACTTCTGCATGTGACTGTATCACTGTGATACCTCCAGCTGCTGCCACTGCCGTAGTTTCCACCACAATAGTAATCAGCCTCATCGTCAGCCTGGAGGTTTGTAATGGTTAAATAGGCTGCATTGGCAGAGGCGTCAATGGACCCCGTGAACCGGCCGTTGCTCTTGTCATCATAGAGAAGGTATTTGGGGCTCTCTCCAGCCTTCTGTTGGTACCAAGATATGTAATAGCTGCCCACCTGGCTATCTCGGCTCATGACACATGAGATATTGGCCAGTTGTCTCAGGGGAAAGGATTGTGCGGCAGGTTGAGTCAAGGTATACTGTGAGTTCGCTCCTGAAAGGAGAAGAGAGAGAAAAGAGAGGATGACACGGAGGAATTCCTGAGTCCTCTACGCTGAGAACTGGATCCTGGCGAAAGGCTAGTTCCCCAAGTTTGTGTTCTTGCTCACATTATTGGGGGAGGATTCTTCTATTGGGTGGTCCTTGGCTCACCTGTGCACCAGATCCCCAAAAGGACAATCAGAGATGCAGCCAACATGTTGAGGGCTTCTGGGTGTCTGGAGACTGAGCTGCTGTGTTAACGCAAGGGAACTTTATTGGGGGGCTCTTTAGATCAACCCTCTTTGTTTGTGGGTCTGTTTGCATGCCGAGCTCCTCCTCCTGCTGTCCTGACTTCTCATTGGTCCGTGTCTTCCACAGAGTAGAACTGTCAGACAGGAAATGCTTCAAAATTTCCTTCCCTGGAACTAGGATGGAGATGCTGGGATCCTGGGCTACTCGGGAGAGAGGCCTTGGTAGTGTCCCATTCAAGCTTTGACCAGCTCTGACCCCGATTAGCTATTCCAGGATTAGCCATGTACAGTCCTGTGTATAGATGGGCGTATCAACTCATTTGGACTCAGGTGGAGTGTGGAAAAGATAAATGCTGCTGCTAATGTCAGTGTTCTGGTTTAAGACTTTGGGCCTCGGGGGACATTGATGGTCCTTCTGGATTGCAGTAATCTTAGAGCTAGCTCCGAAGAGATTTTGAGGTCTTTATTAAAGTTTTGTAGGCTAGTGGAAGAGCTCCTCCAGGTGGCCACAGAGAGGAGAAGACCTGCTAATTTTCTCTTTCTGGGCTGAATCGTCTTCTCAAAACATGCTTTTTTTAATGACTAAATATGTGAATATTCCATTAAAGGTAGACGTTCCCTTGTTGCTGTGTAGGCAGGAAGCAATGTTTTGGGTCACAAAGTAGACATCTACTTTGTAGTCTGTTCAATATGAAGAAGGAATTAAACTGAAATGAATTTTAAAGCCTTCCAGTTTTCTCTTCCAACATTTTGTTTCGTGTTAAAGATGGTTAAAGCACCTCTTAGGAACCTCCTTTGAGTTTTGTTCCAAGCAGCCTTATGACTCTCTGAATCTCAAGTCACTGCAGCCATCCCCACACTGGGATCGAGAAAGCTTGAAAGAAGATAAATAACGGTCCTGCTATGGGTTTAGTTTCCTGTCCGAAGGGAGTGTTGACGGAGACAAGCCCTTCACAACTCATAGCTGATGGAATTGTCCACAAGTGCTGTGCAGACCTCAAGGAGGAATTGAAGCATGACATCAAGTCAAGCAGAGAAATGGGCTGGACAACCGTTCATCTCAAGAGGTATGGGCTTTCCTCCTTGAGCAGAGAGTTGGACAAGATGACCACCAAGGTCGCTTCCACTTCTCTTCTCAAGGGAAGCCTCTGTCTGCTCTTCATAAAGCACTGGCCAGCTTCATTGAAGCTTCTGTCTCAACCTGAGGGAAAAGGGACGTTGCTTGAAGAAGTGCGAACACTAAAAGGGCTCTTGAACGCTGCTGCTCCTCCTTGCATTGGGAGGTTTTTATCTCAGTTCCTCATGGGTTTGTACCACTGTGGAGCACATTACTAGCACCATACCACACACTACAGTAATAATCAGCCTCATCTTCTGCCTGGACATCCCTGATGGTCAAATACCATTTATTTTGGTTGTTTTCCTTGGAGGCAGAGAAGCGACTGAGGTCTCCAGAGCCTGCGCTTGCACTACTGTAATAACGATAAAGGAATCTGGGAGGACCTCCTTCTTTTTGTTGATACCACGTTTGGTAGTAAGATGTTACTTGTCCACTGCTCAGGGAACAAGAGAGTTTGGCCGACTGTCCTGGAGAAGGTGACATGGAGGATTCCTGAATCACGGTAGGCTGAGAACTGGATCCTGAGGAAAGAGTAAAGTTCTAAGTTTATGTTCTTGGGGTCATTTCTTGGGAAGGTTCTTGTGGTGGGGATCCTTCACTCACCTGTGCACCAGATCCCCAGAAGGACAATGAGAGATGCTGCCAACATGTTGAGAAATTCTTGGACTTCTGGAGATTGAACCCCTGCGTTAATACAAGTACCTTTTATGGGGGGCTTCCTAGGTCAACCGATTTGCATGGTTTGCTCCTCCTCATCCTTCTTTCCTGACTTCTCATTGGTTCATGTGTCCCAATAGAGGGGAACCTTCATGCAGGTGATGCTTACTTATTTTCTAGCATCAGGGTGTCTCCTGACAGATAGTAGAGGATGGTTGGCTAGTTATTGGTCTAGGAGGGGACCAGCTTGGATCTTGTTTCCTCCCCCTGGCATGGAAGCAAGGTGGGCGGTTTGAGGCATTGACTATTCTCAACTCTTCCTTGGGATCTCAAAAAACATCCTTGAAGAAGACCGTGGCAAGCAGATCTCCCTCTCCTCAATTTATTCAGGGTCAGCTATGTTCAGTCTATCTGTTGCTTTGTCTATTTCTCACAAGGATGTTGGGTCAAAATGCTGTTGACATTCCCTTTGTCTGGTTCTAAGAGTGATGTTAGCAAACCATTGTCTTCAAGTATTTGCCTGTAACCACATGAAGCCTCTTCATCACACCTCCAGCCATCTAACCACATCCAGCCTCTTTGTCACAAGAAACTATTGCTCCTCCTATACAGAGACTTACAAATCTGGAAGGAATGATTTTTCTTTAGATGCCATCAGAATTGACCAAAGTAAATGTTTGGGCAGAGCTTTATGTTCATCACATTGGAGTGTGCATTTACATGGACAGATACGACAGAGAGAGAGAGAGAGAGAGAGAGAGAGAGAGAGAGAGAGTGTCAGAGTCAGAGTCAGAGTCAGAGACAGAGACAGAGTGTGTGTGAGAGAGAGACAGAGAGAGACAGAGAAAATGAAATAAAGAGACAGAGAGAGAGAGAGACAGAAATACAGAGGGACAGAGAGACAGCAAGACAGAGAGGCAGAGAGACGGATAGAGACAGAGAGAGAGACACACAGAGACACACACACAGAGGCAGACAGAGAGACAGAGAGTGAGAGACAGATACACACAAACACAGAGAGAGAGAGAGAGAGAGAGACAGAGACAGAGACAGAGAAAGAGAATAAATAGACAGATAGACAGAAGATAAATATAACTGGGATTCCTCCAGATTGGAATGAATGTCATTGTAGAATTATGATGAGCAAAGCAGATTGGAATCATTTGTGTTGTTTTTATTTTTTTTTAAAGAATGAATTGACATTTGTTGCAAAATCCGAACTTTCAGTTCACCAAGGTTATGTTTATAGCCCCGCCAATTCTTAAACCGTCTGTGCATCGAAGTGTACAAGGCCAGGTGGATGGTAGGTGGAAGGCAGAAGCCAGCTCGGGCAAGAGTTTTTGTCTCACTTCTGCATGTGACTGTATCACTGTGATACCACCAGTTGCTGCCACTGCTGTAACCTCCACCACAATAGTAATCAGCCTCATCGTCAGCCTGGAGGTTTGTAATGGTTAAATAGGCTGCATTGGCAGAGGCGTCAATGGACCCCGTGAACCGGCCGTTACGGTTGTCATCATAGAGAAGGTATTTGGGGCTCTCTCCAGCCTTCTGTTGGTACCAAGATATGTAATAGCTGCCCACCTGGCTGTCTCGGCTCATGACACATGAGATATTGGCCAGTTGTCTCAGGGGAAAGGATTGTGTGGCAGGTTGAGTCAAGGTATACTGTGAGTTCGCTCCTGAAAGGAGAAAAGGGAGAAAAGAGAAGATGACACGGAGGAATTCCTGAGTCCTCTACGCTGAGAACTGGATCCTGGCGAAAGGCTAGTTCCCCAAGTTTGTGTTCTTGCTCACATTATTGGGGGAGGATTCTTCTATTGGGTGGTCCTTGGCTCACCTGTGCACCAGATCCCCAAAAGGACAATCAGAGATGCAGCCAACATGTTGAGGGCTTCTGGGTGTCTGGAGAATGAGCTGCTGTGTTAACGCAAGTGAACTTTATTGGGGGCTCTTTAGATCAACCCTCTTTGTTTGTGGGTCTGTTTGCATGCCGAGCTCCTCCTCCTGCTGTCCTGACTTCTCATTGGTCCATGTCTTCCACAGAGTAGAACTGTCAGACAGGAAATGCTTCAAAATTTCCTTCCCTGGAACTAGGATGGAGATGCTGGGATCCTGGGCTACTCGGGAGAGAAGCCTTGGTAGTGTCCCATTCAAGCTTTGACCAGCTCTGACCCTGATTAGCTATTCCAGGATTAGCCATGTACAGTCCTGTGTATAGATGGGCGTATCAGCTCATTGGGACTCAGGTGGAGTGTGGGAAAAATAAATGCTGCTCCTAATGTCAGTGTTCTGGTTTAAGACTTTGGGCCTCGGGGGACATTGATGGTCCTTCTGGATTGCAGTAATCTTAGAGCTAGCTCCGAAGAGATTTTGAGGTCTTTATTAAAGTTTTGTAGGCTAGTGGAAGAGCTCCTCCAGGTGGCCACAGAGAGGAGAAGACCTGCTAATTTTCTCTTTCTGGGCTGAATCGTCTTCTCAAAACATGCTTTTTTAATGACTAAATACGTGAATATTCCATTAAAGGTAGACGTTCCCTTGTTGCTGTGTAGGCAGGAAGCAATGTTTTGGGTCACAAAGTAGACATCTTTTGGGCAGTCTGTTCAATATGAAGAAGGAATTAAACTGAAATGAATTTTCAAGCCTTCCAGTTTTCTCTTCCAACATTTTGTTTTGTGCTAAAGATGGTTAAAGCACCTCTTAGGAACCTCCTTTGTGTTTTGTTCCAAGCAGCCTTATGACTCTCTGAATCTCAAGTCACTGCAGCCATCCCCACACTGGGATCGAGAAAGCTTGAAAGAAGATAAATAACGGTCCTGCTATGGGTTTAGTTTCCTGTCCGAAGGGAGTGTTGACGGAGACAAGCCCTTCACAACTCATAGCTGATGGAATTGTCCACAAGTGCTGTGCAGACCTCAAGGAGGAATTGAAGCATGACATCAAGTTAAGCAGAGAAATGGGCTGGACAACTGTTCATCTCAAGAGGTATGGGCTTTCCTCCTTGAGCAGAGAGGTGGACAAGATGACCACCAAGGTCTCTTCTACTTCTCTTCTCAAGGGAAGCCTCTGTCTGCTCTTCATAAAGCACTGGCCAGCTTCATTGAAGCTTCTGTCTCAACCAGAGGGAAAAGGGATGTTGCTTGAAGAAGTGCGAACACTAAAAGGGCTCTTGAACGCTGCTGCTCCTCCTTGCATTGGGAGGTTTTCGTCTCAGTTCCTCATGGGTTTGTACCACTGTGGAACTCATTACTAGCACCATACCACAGAGCACAGTAATAATCAGCCTCATCTTCTGCCTGGACGTCCCTGATGGTCAAATACCATTTATTTTGGTTGCTTTCCTTGGAGGCAGAGAAGCGACTGAGGTCTCCAGAGCCTGCAGTTGCACTGCTGTAATAACGATAAAGGAATCTGGGTGGACGTCCTTCTTTTTGCTGATACCAGGACTGAGCATAAGATGTTACTTGTCCACTACTCAGGGAACAAGAGAGCTTGACCGTCTCTCCTCGGGAAGGTGACATGGAGGATTCCTGAATCACTGTAGGCTGAGAACTGGATCCTGGGGAAAGAATAAAAGTCTTGGTTTCTGTTGTTGGGCTAATAATGTAGATAGGGGTCTCGTGTTGGGTGGTCCTTCACTCACCTGTGCACCAGATCCCCAGAAGGACAATGAGAGAGACTCCCAACATGTTGAGAAGTTATTGGACGTCTAGAGATTGAACCCCTCTGTCAATACAGGTGAACTTTAATGGGGGTTCCCTACATCAACCCTCCTTCTTTGAGGATCCGTTTGCATGCCTGGCTCCTCCTCCTGCTTCCCTGCCCTCTCATTGGTCCATGTCTTCCACCAGAGTGGGACTTTCAGATAAGAAAGGGTTCTAAGTTTCCATGATTGAATTTATCATAGAGAGGCTGAGATCCTGGGCTACGCAGAAGAGAGTCCTTGGGTAGTGTCCCATTCAAGCTTTGACCAGCTCTCACCCCGCTTAGCTTTTTCAGGATCAGCCATTTGCGATAACGTTTACAGATGGTTGCATCAGCTCATTTCACTCTGGTGCAGAGTGGGAAAATAGATAGTGTTCTGGTTTAAGAACCTGGGCTTCACGGGAGCTGGAGTGCAGTCATCTTATACCAGGGTTAATTGTTAAAAAATTTCAAAGGTCCTGTTAGTGCAAGAGCTCCCCCAGGTGATCACAGGGAGGAGAGGATCAGCCCATTTTCTCTGTCTGGACTGAATCATCTTCTCAAAAGACTAAACAGTTGACCGTTCCATTGAAAGCAGATGTTCCCTCAACCAATGGATTGGGCCACAAAGGGAACGTCTTTTGGGACTGCGCTCAAATGACGTTTCAAGTCTTAAGAGTTTTCTAACACTTGGTTTTGTGTTAAAGATGTTTAAAGCATCTTTTGGAACTTCCTTTATGTGTTTTCTCAAAGGCCTATGACTCTGCGACTGCTGCTCCTCCTTGCATTGGGAGGTTCTTGTCTCAGTTCCTCTTGGGTTTCTATCACTGTGGCGCACATTACTAGGGTGATACCACACAGCACAGTAATAATCAGCCTCATCTTCTGCCTGGACGTCCCTGATGGTCAAATACCATTTATTTTGGTTGCTTTCCTTGGAGGCAGAGAAGCGGCTGAGGTCTCCAGAGCCTGCGCTTGCACTGATGTAGTAATAATAAAGGAATCTGGGAGGACCTCCTTCTTTTTGCTGATACCAGGACTGAGCATAAGATGTTACTTGTCCACTACTCAGGGAACAAGAGAGCTTGACCGTCTCTCCTCGGGTAGGTGACATGGAGGATTCCTGAATCACTGTAGGCTGAGAACTGGATCCTGGGGAAAGAATAAAAGTCTTGGTTTGTGTTCTTGGGCTGATAATGTAGATAGGGGTCTCGTGTTGGGTGGTCCTTCACTCACCTGTGCACCAGATCCCCAGAAGGACAATGAGAGAGACTCCCAACATGTTGAGAAGTTATTGGGCGTCTAGAGATGGAACCCCTCTGTCAATGCAGGTGAACTTTAATGGGGGTTCCTTACATCAACCCTCCTTCTTTGAGGATCCATTTGCATGCCTGGCTCCTCCTCCTGCTTTCCTGCCCTTTCATTGGTCCATTGCTTCCATCAGAGTGGGACTTTCAAACTGGTGATGCTGCTAAATGTCCTTGACTGAAGCTATCAAAGAGATGCTGAGATCTTGTGCTACGCAGAAGAAAGTCCTTGGGTAGTGTCCCATTCAAGCTTTGACCAGCTCTGACCCCGCTTATCGTTTTCAGGATCAGCCATGTACAATCCCGTGTATAGATGGGTGTGTTGTCTCATTTGGACTCAGGTGGGGCATGGGGAAAATAACTAGTGCTCATATTTTCAGTGCTCTGGTTTAAGAACTTTTAAGAGCCTTGGTGGAGCAGTGGGCTAATGCCTCCTTAAGTAACACCAGCTGCCTGCAATGAGTGCAGGTTCGCGTCCCACCAGGCTCAAGGTTGACTCAGCCTTCCATCCTTCCGAGGTAGGTAAAATGAGGACCTAGATTGTTGGGGGGGGGGCAATAAGCTGACTTTGTAAAAATGCCACTTGGGGGGGGGAAGCCCTAATAAGCAGGCATATATGTAGAATGAAGGCTATTGCTAAGCACATTGATTTGTGCTTCTTAGATTGTAAGCCGTCCTGAGTCTTCGGAGAAGGGCGGAATATAAATGGGATTAAAAAAACAAAACAAAACTTGGGCTTCAGGAGACAGTGACGGTCCTTCCGGATTGCAGTCATCTTATGTCAAGATTAAACCTGAAATGGTTTCAAGAACCCTATAAAAGAAGGTGGAATCTAGACAATGAGCTCCTCCAGCCTCCGCCCGCTACTCATAAAGAACAGGCCAGCTGTATTGAAGCTTTTCTCTGAGCCCGAAGGAAAAGGGACGTTGCTTGAAGAGCTGAGATCACTACAAGGACTCTTGGAAACTGCTGTTCTCTCTTGCCGTGTTTTTTTTTTGGGGGGGGGGTTCTCTCAGTTCCTCATAGGTTTGTATCCAGTGCTTTTTTTTGTAAAAGAAGATTTTTTACTTAGAACTTCATTGATGTTTCTTCTTGCAGCATTCGGACTCTATGAAACTCCATTCACTGCTCTGGTTCCCACCCTGGGATCTAGACAGCTTGGAAGAAGAGGAGTGACGGGCCTGCTATGGGTTCAGCTCCCACCTCAAGGGAGGGACATCCATGCTGGGCACCTTATTTGGGGAGAATCTCATTTCCGTGGTGTTTGGATTGAGGGAGAGAAAGCTTTCCACTAAGAAATCTTTGTTAATGGAAAGATCCAAGAAGGACGCGGAAGGTTCAAAGAGAAATTGTTTCAAACAAGCATGACATCAAGGGGAGCCTCTATATGCTACTCATAAAGAACAGACCAGCTTCAATGGATCTTCTGTCTCAACTCGAGAGAAAAGGGACGTTGCTTGAGGAAGTGAGATCGCTAAGAGGAGTCTTGAACGCTGCTACTCCTCCTTGCATTGGGAGGTTTTTGTCTTAGTTCCTCATGGGTTTGTATCACCGTGGAACACATTACTAGCACCATACCACACACTACAGTAATAAGCAGCCTCATCCCCTGGCTGGACATCCCTGATGGTCAAATACCATTTATTTTGGTTGCTTTCCTTGGAGGCAGAGAAGCGGCTGAGGTCTCCAGAGCCTGCGCTTGCACTGCTGTAGTAATAATAAAGGAATCTGGGTGGACCTCCTTCTTTTTGCTGAAACCAACGTTGGTGGTAAGATGTTACTTGTCCACCACTCAGGGAACAAGAGAGCTTGACCGTCTCTCCTTGGGAAGATGACATGGAAGATTCCTGAATCACTGTAGGCTGAGAACTGGATCCTGGGAAGAGAATGAAGCTCTAGGTTTGTGATCTTGGGTTGATAACATGAATAGGGGTCGTGTTTGGGGTGGCCCTTCACTCACCTGTGCACCAGATCCCCAGAAGGACAACGAGAGATGCTGTGAACATGTTGAGAAGTTCTCAAGCTTCTGGAGATTGAGCCCCTGTGTTAAAACAAGTGGACTTTATCGGGGGGCTCCCATGATCAGGTCTGCTTGGTTCAGAAACTATTTGCATGCTTAGCTCCTCCTCCTCCTTTCCTGACTTCTCATTGGAGCATACCTTCCATCAGAGTCGGACTTTCAGACAGCTGATGCTTCTCAAATCCCTTGCCTGAAGCTGTCTTGGAGACGCTGTGATGCTCTGCTTCAGAAAGGGGAGTCCTTGGGAGTGTCCCATCCAAGCTTTGACCCAGCTCTGAGCATGCTTAACTTTTTCAGGATCAGCCATTGTACAGTCATATACCCAGATGCGTGTATCAGCTCAATCAGACTCGGGTGGAGAGTGGGGAATAAACAGTGTTCATCATTTCAGTATTCTGGTTTTAGACTTCGGGCTTCAGGAGCCAGGGCTGATTCTTCTGGATTGCTCTTAAGGAAATAGAGTTTTATTTCCTTAAGGTTGAAGATTTCAGAAAGCCAAAAGCTGGTGTCCGTCCAGGAGAGCTTATTCATGTCTCTGCCATCAGACATGATTGTGAAACCAGATACTTCCGCAAGCTCTACACGTGGCTGAACAAAATCTGTAATTGGCGCAAAAATGATTGCTGCCACACCCCTTACATCTCGGTAAGAGAACTGCCTTGTAACTGTCCTCGCGCTGGTGGCTGTTGCGGTCTTGCGCATTGGGTTTAGTTTAGTTTATTAGACTTATATACCGCCCTTCTCCCGTAGGACTCAGGGCGGTTCACAAGGTTCTTTAAAAGAAACAATACCACAATTACAAAAATTAAAACAATTAAAATGATGATATTAAACCAGTTGTCTTCCGGGTGAGGTTCAAGGTCTTGGTTATGATCTTTAAGTCCTTACATGGCATGGGTCCGGGATACCTCGAGGACCACCTGCTGCCGGCGTCAACTCCCCTCCGCCCTGTGCGCGCCCACAGAGAAGGCCTCCTCAGGGTGCCTCCGGTCAGGGAATGTCGACTGGTGGCCCCCAGGGGGAGGGCCTTCTCTGTGGGTGCCCCGGCACTATGGAACCAACTGCCGGTTGAGCTCCAGATGGCATCGGACCTCCGATCCTTCCGTCGCGGGTTGAAGACCCACTTGTTTGAGTTAGCTGGTCTGGCCTGAAGGGGAATATGGGTTTTTTAATGGGTTTTATTATTTTACTATTGCTGTATTTTAATTGGGCATGGTTTAATTCTCTTTTAATTTTTGTATAGCTATTTATATATGCCCTGTGAACCGCCCTGAGTCCCTAGGGAGAAGGGTGGTATAGAAATCCAAATTAAAAAAACAAAAAACCTTGAATATAAAAATCCTAATTAAAACCAATTAAAACCCCAATTAATACCCTCAGTCCAGGCCAGAAAGCTCAAAGAGCCAGGTCTTCAGGTCCCGGCGGAATGAGCGGAGGTCAGGGGCAGTTCTAAGCTCTACAGGCAGCTGGTTCCAACACCTCACCCCCCCCCCCATCATTAAAGATGGAATAGGCT
This sequence comes from Vipera ursinii, assembly GCF_947247035.1. NCBI lineage: Eukaryota > Metazoa > Chordata > Lepidosauria > Squamata > Viperidae > Vipera > Vipera ursinii. Next base: position 4,865,341 of record NC_139527.1, on the reverse strand, counting down.
GGTTAGTCCGAGATGCCGGTATGCATAGCCACTCAGTCTTGGCAGGATTGCTTTTGGAGTCCGTTGATTTCCGGCTCTTCTTCCTCGGAAGATTCTCCGGTGCGTTTGGCATCTTCAAGGTGGACCGTTTCTTCGATCCTGGTCGATTTGGCGGGCTGTACTGTTTGCACCATGCCCCCGGGCAGCTTCGTCGGCCATCACCTCCTCCAGTTCCTTCAGCTTAAAGCGAAGGGGTGCATCTGGCGGAAGTGAAATTAAGAAATCCACTTAAGTTGCTGCTTTTTGCATCGGAGGTTTTGCAAAGGATAACTTGCATATTCGCAACTGCTGTTGCACGTTCCTAAGTACCGTTGAAGCTTGGGTGCTTTTCCTTAGCAAGTTGTCTGCATGCGGCCATTAGGTTCCGAACAGAGTTTAGTGAAATGTTTTGTGTAAAGACCGCCAATGAATTATTCAGACGAGGAGTTGAATGGAACAGAGCATAAGAAAGGGTCTTTCTGGGTGCGGCCTTAGTGGGGTCTTTCCCAATGGGGTGGTCCCCAGGGAGATTGGATTTCCCCCCTACCCCCCCCCCCCCCGATAATCAGGCACTGTGATCAGCTTGCAGGCATGTACAGATACAAGCAGACATAGAAGTCCAGGTGTTCTATTCTTTTGCAACAGAGGGGTGGTCAAGCAGAGCAGGAAGAAGCAACGGGGAGGTGAAAATATTTTAATGATGCAGAGAGAGAGCTACCCCACATGGTCAAATCTCTGCTGAGACAGATTGCATTGCCTTTTCTGATATGATTTTAAAAAACAGTAAGGGGACAGTTTTTAAAGGTTCAGGGAAACTGTTATGTATCCTGAGGCAGGCATCTGCATAGCAACAGCCACCAGGGGAGTGGCCTGGACGGTTTTGGCGGGAAACCTAGTTTTGGCGGGAAACCTAGGGCCAACCCCATTGGCTGGCCGCCTGCCTGGCTAGGTATATAAGGAGGCCAGGTTACCCTTGTTCTCCAGTACGTTTCCCCCCCCCACAATAAAGAGCTGAACACGTACTCCGGCTGGCGTCTCTTCCTTGCGTCGAACCCACTACATTACAGAAACGTACCTGCGCAACCCCTTCTCACAGTTTAAAACAAAGTGTTATGTGGTGGTTAGGGTCATAGACTAGGAAGGAAGAGGTGGCAGTGGAAACCCAACTTTTAAACTTGATTTCATTCTAACAGGAATCGTTTCCCATCAATTGTTGAGCTTTAGAGCATTGCTCCCGAAGGGAGAAAACATCCAATCTGCTCCTTGCACTTCTGATATTTTTTTGGGGAAATGAACTATTTGTTTCGGCCAACAAAATTGAAATCATATAGACATGAAAGAAGAGCTGGAATCAATTTTCTCTGGTTAATAATCAGGGTGAGTGGAATATTCTTCTTTCTTTGAAATCCCCATTGGTGCATCTCCGTTACTTCTACAAGTCCGGCATGCATTGAATCGCGCAGTCTTTGCCTCGCTACTTTTCCACCCTAACCCTTCTCACAGCCTAGATATACCAGGCCAGAGATCTGAATCATAAGGGAACAAAATGAATACCAGGCCAGCCACCTTATGTTTTTCCTTCCTGTGAGAAATAGGTGTGATATTCTGAAATTTTAACCCAAAGGGAAAGACACAGTAAAAAGTTACCGAATGCAATGTTTTTATTGCAACCGTGGTGAAGACGGTGAATTGATTCCTGTTTGTTTTTTTCTGTTTTACTCGAAAGTGACGCAGGAGAAGATCTTTGTGCTTAGCAAGGCTGAGAGAAGAACTGAGTCTGTTCTTAAGGACTAATTGACGAGAAATATCAGTTTCCAAAGTGTGATCAAAAGGGAAAAACAACGCAGTCAAAAGTTACCGAAGGCCATATTTTTATTGTAACCGTTGTAGATTGCCAATTGATCTCATTTCATCCAAAAGTGAAGCAAGACCAGATCTTTAGGCTGATTGGCAGAGAATTCAGTCTGTTCTTAAGCATTAACTGTGTAAGTGTTTCCCAGGCTGGGCTGATGGTTCGTTGTGCAAGTAAGCACAACGAGAGTTTTTTCCCCTCACTTCTGCAAGTGCGTGTGTCACTGTGGATACCTCCAGGTGCTGCCACTTCCATAATAACTACCACAATAGTAATAGTAAGGACTAATTAATTGTGTGTTTCCCAGGCCAGGTTGATGGTTCGTTTGGGGGAAGAAGGAAGTGTTCTCAAGCAAGCACAACGGGAGGTTTTTGTCTCACTTCTGCAAGTGAGTGTGTCACCGTGGATACCTCCAGCTGCTGCCACTGCCATAATAACTACCACAGTAGTAATTAGCCTCATCGTCAGCCTGGATGTTTGTAATGGTTAAATAGGCTGCATTGGCAGAGGTGTCCTTGGACCCTGTGAACTGGCCATTGCTGTTGGCATCATAGAGAAGGTATTTGGGGCTCTCTCCAGCCTTCTGTTGGTACCAATGTATGTTATAGCTGCCCACCTGGCTATCTCGGCTCATGACACATGAGATCTTGGCCGGTTGTCTCAGGGGAAAGGATTGTGCCTCAGGCTGAGTCAAGGTATACTGTGAGTTGGCTCCTGAAAGGAAAAAAGGGAGAGAATGAAGGTGGACATCCAACAGATCCACTCTTGGTGTATCTTTTGAAGAGCTGCTCTGATTGAAATCCAGACATCACTGACTTTCGATGGGTTGGGAGGCATGGAAGCGGGTGGCTTTCATATTAGCATCAAACCCTGGCTACAACTTGAACTTGATGCTTTCCGAACCATAACTGCTGGCAGTGGTAAATTCACAAGTGAGAATTGTTCCGAAATTACCTGTACACCATAGGAAGAAGAAGGTGAAGAGCAGAGACCACACCATGATGGAGAAGTGAGCTTTCTGAGAAACTCAGAGTGGGAGATTGACGTGGTTCTTATAAACCCACGGGAATCTGGGCCCAGCCCTTTATGCAAAATCAGCTTGCATCTCATTAGCTGGCTTTGGATAAGAAGAATTACACTCAAAGTAAAGAAATGGTTTCCTGCTCTTATTTGTATGTCTTGTTTCATTCATCATTCTTGGTCCCTTGGAGATATTTAGGTTGGCCATGTTGCAGCAGCTGGTTTGGTATAAGATAACAATAGTAATAGCAGTATCATTTAGACTTATATACTGCTTCATAGTGCTTCCCTAAGTGGTTTACAGAGTCATCTTCTTGCCCCCAACAATCCGGGTCCTCATTTTACTGATCTCAGAAGGATGGAAGGCTGAGTCAACCTTGAGGCGGTGAGAATCGAACTGCTGGCAGTCGGGAGAATTAGCCTGCAATACTGCATTCTAACCACTGTGCCACCACAGCTCTTGGTCCCTGTGGACCTCCTTCTGTTCTTGTATATGATGGATAGGAGAGGATCTTTCTCAAGTTCTGTTGAAATCTACAAACAGCCTTTCTCCCAATCTTTTGAACAACTGATTTGCGAAATTCAGACGCACACTTTCTTAAAGCAGTGGTAAAGTTTTCTAAGTTCTTATCCCACCAGGAATATATCCCCAGTGATTTGGAGTGTGTGTGTGTGTGTGTGTGTGTGTGTGTGTGTGTGTGTGGTGGGGGTTGTCACCATTTATACCTGTATAAATTCAATTGTTGCTATCCCCCAGGCAAAGAAAAAAAAATCCTGCAAAGTTTTGAGATAGACAATGTGCATATTTTAGCAACTGCATTCTCGCAGCCCATGTAACCTTGGACATTTTCTGTAGCATGTTGTCTGAATGCAGCCATCAGTTTGCAACACTGCCTACTGAAATGTTTTGTGTAAAAATCAGAGACTGAATTATTCAGGCAAGGCGCTGAATGAAATAGCATATAAGGAAATGTCTTTCTGGGTCTTTCCCAATGGGAGATTGGAGACCCCCCATGCAGATATGTAGTGATGCATCCAGAAAAACAATTTCGGTTGTTCTCTTCAGTCGCAACAGGTGGGTGGCCGAGCAGAGCAAGAAGAAGCAAAACTGGGCAGGAGGAAGTGATGGTGATGCCCTGCCTGATGGCTCTGCTCCAGCATCCAAAACGTGTTAGAGACATCTAGAACTTCTAGAGCAATCAGGTGGATCCCAAGTGGAAGCAGGATGCATGGAAAGGAATATTTTCCTGCATAAGGTGCTTAGTTGCCATTAGGCAACCACTCAAAAAGGGGGGAAGTTCTCCTGCATTCCTCCAGATGATTGACGTGTCCAGACAGAGTGAAGGGACAGACATCTAGAACTTAATCTAGAGCAATCAGATGGATCCAAAGCGGAAGCAGGATGCATGGAAAAGTATACTTTCCTGCATAAGGTACATCATTGCCGTGAAGCAACAGTTCAAATGTAGGAAAGTTCTCCTGCAATTCCTCAAGATGATTTCCATGTCAAGAAATGTTGGGTCCGTAAAAGTGTCAAGGGAGGGGAGAATCACAGGAAGATCATGCCTTGGAGGGTTAGGGAGGTCAGGAGTCAGAAGGTAGCCTTTGCGCCAGAGAGATTCTTGGCTTGGCATTCTTTGTCTCTTGAAGCCCTTGGAACAGGGAGATCTTCCTTTTGGGAGATGGTTGAGCTTCTCCAAGCCAGCCCAGAAGTTTGAATGCCTCAGAAGCAGATTGTCCTGGTTACGACAGATGAAACTCTGCAAAGAACTTTGAGACCTTGTTTACCTTAAAGAATCTTTATTCAGGTTGCGTGGCATCGTCACGTACATGGTGGAAGCCAAAATCTGAATTCCCCTCCCCTAAACACAGAGTATCAAGGCACAATTCCCTCCTCTGATTAACAGTCCTAAATCACGTTCTCCAATTAGTCTGAAATGCAAGCTTTTCCCTCCCTTCTCCAACCTGCCATTTCTTATCATCTCTTATTTCAATAGCCCCTGAAATGTTGTGTCTAACTAGCTCCTGTCACATTCCTCCTCCTCCCCCAAGTATCATGTAATTCTAAGAATAAAGCATAGGAAAGAAAAAGGCTGCATATCTCTATGTTGTCAAAGCAAGTTAGCAGCGTTGACACAGGTTTTTGTTCCACTTCCCCCTTGGTTTGTATCACTGTGCACTGACCACTGTCCCACACCTGGCAGTAGTATACGGCCTCGTCCTGAGCTTGGGCCCTGGAGATGCTAAGGGTGGCTGTGTTGCCGGAGTTGGTGCCAGAGAATCGATCTGAGATCCCTGTAGGCCTGCTGTTATCATCATATATAATCAGAACTGGAGGATTCCCAGGTTTCTGCTGATACCAGTGAACCAATTTGCTTACAATGCCATTTCCTGAACAAGTGATCCTTCCATTCTGTCCCAGGGAGACAGACATGGATGACGGCTGGGTCAGGACATACTGAGCAAAGGATCCTATGCAAAGAAACAAACAAAGAAATTTTTTAAAAAATGTCTTGGGTAAAAGAGCATTTTCACTTGACGAAACATCTAACCAACAACGTCTCTTCTTGCACAGCACCTGAGGAGTTCACGAGCAACGAGAGAAGGAAGGCAGCCCAGAACATGATGCGAACTCTGATGCACTTTCCCTCTGAGGGCAAAAAAAAATAAATCCATCTCCTGCAACTCTTGGGCCTTCCCTTTTAAAGGTCACACGTTTTGTGGCCAACCCACAGATGCAAAGCATTCGCTTTGAAGTAGAAGAGGTAATAGCAGAAGAGGGCACTTTAGGCTGACTCTGCTCACTGCCAGGAGTTCGATCTTGACCGGCTCAAGTTTGACTCAGCCTTCCATCCTTCCGAGGTCGGTAAAATGAGGACCCAGATTGTTGGGAGCAATGTGGTGACTCTGTAAACTGCTTAGCAAAGTACTATGAAGCGGTATACGAGTCTAACTAAGGAGGACTTTTTTGACAGTGAGAAGAATTAATCAATGGAATAGCTTGCCTCCAGAGTTGTGGATACTCCATCACTGGAGGTTTTCAAGAAGAGACTGGACAGCCATTGATCCAGAATGATATAAGGTATAAGGACTCCTGCCTTGGGCAGGGAATTGGACTAGAAGGCCCCCAGGGTCCCTTCTAGCCCTATAATTCTATGACTCTCTCTGTACAATCATTCTAGGTTGTATGTTTGCACAATGCCCACTTAGTTCTCAGGAAGCAATTATGCTAAAAAGCAGCACACATCAACCACTAAAATGCAGCAGCTCTCCTGAAAAATAACAAAGTTTTTCTCTAAGAATCCTGTTTTCACACTGATTTTTTGTGTGTGCTGGACATCAATTGTCCCCAAATCAACATTACGCAATGACCTAACTCTCTGGAGATGTCAACAATGCTGGGAAAGGTAGAAGAAAAGAGGAGAGGAGGATAACCAACATCAACTCTTACAGTGGCAATGGGTCAAAGCATTGGAAGAGCTGAAGAACCATCTTGAAGATACATAATGTTGGAAACTATCTGTCTAGGTGGTCATTAACTTCAATTTGATGGCACGTAATCAATTATACCCAATTTGGTACCCATCTCTTCTTTGTGGTCCTGCATTCTAACTGTGCACTACGTTAGTAAATGGGTGGTCCCTCCTTTTCACTCTAAGAGCTTTTTGTCTCACTTCCTCCTCTGCCTGTTTCACTGTGGCCAGTGGTACGTGCTATCCCACCATAAGAGGCAAAAGTAAACTGCCTCATCCTCAGCCTGGGCCTTGGCAATGCTTAACACAGCTGTGTTCCCCGTTACGGAGCCCGAATATCGTTCTGAGATTCCTGTTGGCCTGGTAGCTCCACTGTAAATAATGAGCTTGGGTGTCTTGCCTGGTTGCTGTTGAAACCATTGCTGATGATTGGCGTGCATGTTATTCCCCATGCAAGTGATCTGGATATTTTGTCCCAGAGGCACGGAGGTTGACTGGGGCTGGTTCACCAAGGGAGAACCTGCAGAGAGAAAGATGGGATTGAGAACCAAGCAAGGTTCCGTTGGAGGAGAAAGAGATCTTCTTTTGCAGTACCTGAGCAAACGTTGAAGGCCATGAAGAAGAGTGATAGCCAGATCATTATGGGCATCCAGAAAAAAACAACAACACAGTTTCCTAAAGCTCAGGATCTCCTCTGGTTCAGACCTTCTCTTTCCCTTTTAAACCTTGTGGAACGTCTGATCCAAGCTCGTATTCAAATTACGAGCTCCTTAGAAAGCACCACCTCCCCTTCACTCCTCCATTCTTGCAGAAGCTACAAAATCAAGGGAGGGTCCCAATTCTTTGTCAGGATTTGAGAGGAGGAGCTTACAGCTGAGCAGATGTTGCTACAAGGCAATCCCAAAGCTTGTCTCAAGGTGTCATCCAGATGGGAGTTCATTCATAACTTTGGGGTGCTCTAAGTACAGGTAGTATATGCAGAAAGGGCCCTATCCCTTTGTGCTCCCAACTGAGAACCAATGGCTTTTCTTACAAAATTCATATCTTTGGAAATTTGGCAAGGGGAAGGGGGGCAAGGAGGAGGAGGAAGAGGAGGAGGGGAGGAGGAGGAGGAGGAAGGAAGAAGGAAGGAAGGAAGAGAAGAAGAAGAAGAAGAAGAAGAAGAAGAAGAAGAAGAAGAAGAAGAAGAAGAAGAAGAAGAAGAAGAAGAAGAAGAAGAAGAAGAAGATGATCCTAAGAACTAATGTATAATTCTGGCATTCATTATATACATTATATTTATTCATAGTTTTTGTTTCCTCTCTGTTGAAGACTTCCAAAGGATGCAGGTGTTAGAACTTCACAGACTGTTGGACAGATATGCTTGACCAGAATTTCTTATTTAAGACCCAGGGTTGCAATAGTACTCTGCATCTCATTAGTTTGAGGGGTGTGCCCTCTGGTGTCTACATTAATTATGGTTACAAATGTTTTTTCTTTATTAGGGCTGGGCAAACATTCAGTACTTCAAATCCGTTTGACTTGAGATTGGGTGAAAAGTATCCCTAAGCTAGACAGCAAGCAAAACGTAGGACATTTTTGAAAGTAAAAAAAAATAAGCAGTAACAACGAATATGAAGATTGGACAATAGAGAAGATGGACAGGAAGATTATTGATGATTTTGAACTTTGAGAATGTCCTGGACAGTCAGAAGAAACAAGCTAACGGATCCTCGAACAGATCAAACCTGAATTGTCACTTGAGGTACAAATAACACAAAGGATTTTTGGCTTCGTTTCAGCTAATTTGATAAACAAAATATTTTTTTTAAAGAAATAAAATCAGACCTCCAGCCAGAATGCATATAGGTCAGGTGTGTGTGTGTGTGTGTGTGTGTGTGTGTGTAAACGACAGAGGAAAAAATGTGGGTCCAACTGAATCTTGGTTCTCGTCTGATAAAAGATCATCGATTCCTTCCAACTGCTTCATTCCGTTTGCATCAGACACAGTTCAGACTGAGCTCTCCAAGGGTTCAAAGTTTCTTCTCTGTGAAGGCAGGAGCTTTTTGTCTTAGTTCCCCATTAGATTGTCTCACTGTGGAACACACCACCGCTGCTATACCACATGTAACAGTAATAATCAGCCTCGTCTTCAGGCTGAAGGCTGGTGATGGTTAAGTAGCCGTTGTTGCCTGATCGGGTTCCCGTGAATCGGTCTGGGATCCCTGGTCCCCTGCTGCAGCCATCACAGTGCACAAAGCGAGGAGCTTCTCCAGATTTCTGCTGAAGCCAGAAAATGGTGTTTGGATTGCTGCTGATGCCACAGGAGAGTTTCATCGTACCTCCTGGAGATCCAGACTGGGAGGCAGGCTGAGTCAAGGTGGCCTGCGAAGTGACGCCTTTACAAAGTGGAGGAAACAACAGCAAATAATGAAGACTTGTTAGATTATCTGGGCTTCCAAAAACCCCAGAACCATCATTTGGATGAACCATATTGGATTTTATATTGTGCAAACCTTGAGAGTTTTTATTGGACTGTTTAAGAAGAGGTCCTCTGCTACTTACATGAGAAATAAGTCAGAAGTGAAAGGGAAAGCATTGCCCAGGCCATGGTGCTTTCCTTCAAAAAAATCTCCCTTTCCAAAAACCAAAGAACGTCTACTCGGGATCCTTCTACCTTCTTACTTAAGCCCTCCTAGAACTGGGAGAAAGGTCCATGCAAATATAAGTACATTGACTGCCTTTCATTGAATTGATTTTGACCAATGAGTGGAGACTACATTTGCATCAGCGGAATGCTTAAGAATATGCCTTTATTTAGGTTTTCTGTCACAATGTGGGACCTGAACAGAACAAGTCCATGGACAGTCCATTTTGCCTGCAATAAAAAGGCAGCTAAAAATGTTTTTCCCTGAACTGGTCCTGCTGTGATTGTGTGTTCATTGTAAAAAGTGTCCCATTCTCTTCATATATATATTTTTTACACCTCTCCATCACCTGGCAATCTCTAACAATATCCAGGCAACCCAAGATTCTTTCATTTTCGTGGCAACCAAATAATGTTCTTTTCTTGGCTTCGTGAAGGTCTTCAAACTCCCATGTATGATGAAGGCTCAGACTCAGGACAAATTCTATCAGATTGACACAAAACTTCCCTTGCAAAAAATAGGGCCGCTAATGTGTCTTTGTTGAAGTTGTTCTGCTGTAATTGTCTTTCCATTCTAAGAAGGGTCACATCATCTCCTTTAAATTGCTTCTCTACGTCACATGGCTTCTCTACATCCATGGCAAACACTTGAAGTTCTGGAACCCAAATGAGAAGGTTCTCTTCTCTTTGTGTCCTTCCATTTCCAATCTGATTCCCCCCAATGTTACCCAGAAGACTGGATCTGCTTTGTTCCATTCAACATCACCAATTCCCTCTGTTTCCAAGACTATTGTGTAATAGCATCATTAGCATAATTGCTCATTGGCAGAATGGTAGATCCTCTCATGCTTCCATAAGCAAATACTGAAACAAGAAAATGTAAGGAGAAGCCAATAACCTTTTGGGGCATAGTCGTATGGGGAACATCTTGAGATGTTCCATCAGAAGCGAATAGCTGTGGGTAATAGAGTCCAAAGATGTATTACCTCCAACCTTTGGCCTCAGTTCATGTGGTCTTTTACTTGATTTGGACCATTTTTGTTGGGTGATGGTGGATATAGGGATGAGGAGAGAGACACGAGGGGAAGGGAAGGGCAGGGTCCGCAGAACCTACCTCAGATCTGCAAGAAGAAAATTCAACTTAGAACTTCTTCATTAAAAAAAAAATCTATTTCTCCCACTTCTTTATTTTCAACTTTAAAACATCAGCCTAGGGAATGAAATCAATGGATTACTAAACAAGTGAGACCTATAACGTGAGTATGTATTAACATATTGTACACTCATCGCTTTAATCTTGAGACTAAAAGAGTGAAGAGGGGTTTTTTCCCTTGTTTTTGTGTGTTATAGTTTGGATTCTTCTTCTGCAAGGTGGATCTCCGGTTTAATCTCAGCCTGGAAGAGATGGCCTTTTCATTAGATCAGAGAAAGACCAATGCAACCTTTGAACAACTCCCTGCTCTGCGAAGGAAGGAGGTTTTTGTCGCAGTTCCCCATTAGATTGTCTCACTGTGGAACACACCACCACTGCTATACCACATGTAACAGTAATAATCGGCCTCATCTTCAGGCTGAAGGCTGGTGATGGTTAAGTAGCCGTTATTGCCTGATCGGGTACCCGTGAATCGGTCTGGGATCCCTGGTCCCCTGTTGCAAGCATCACAGTGCACAAAGCGAGGAGCTTCTCCAGATTTCTGCTGAAGCCAGTAAATGTAGTTTGGATTGCTGCTGATGCCACAGGAGAGTTTCACTGTTCCTCCTGGAGACCCAGACTGGGTGACGGGCTGAGTCAAGGTGGGCTGCGAAGTGACGCCTTTACAAAGTGGGGGAAAAAGAGGAAATAAGGAAGACTTGTTAGATTATCTGGGCTTCCAAAAATCCCAGAACCATCATTTGGATGGATGTTATTGGATTTTATATTATGTTTTTATTGGACAATTTAAGAAGAGGTCCTCCACATACTTACAGGAGACATAAGTCAGAAGTGAAAGGAAAAGCAGTGTCCAGGCCATGTTGCTTTCCTTCAAAAAGTCCCCCTTTCCTAAAACCAAAGAATGTCTACCTGAGATCCTTCTACCTTCCTACTTAAGACCTTCTAGAACTGAAGAAAGGTCTATTGCAATATAAGTATGTTGATTGGCTTTCACTGAATTGGTTTTGACCAATGAGCGGAGAAGACGTTTGCATAAAGGGAATGCTTAAGAAGATGCCTATATTTGTGGTTCTAGAACAGGACAAGTCCTATCAGAAACCCCATTTCCTCTGCAATAAAAAGGCAGCTGAAAGTGTCTTTCTTGAACTTGTTCTGCTGTAACTGTGTTTTGATTGTTAAAAACTGCCCCATTGTCCTCTTTTGTTTACTTCTCTCCATTCACCGGGCAATCTCTAACAATTCCAGGTACAGTGGAATGCAAATGGAAAGACTCCATTCCATTTCAAGTGGGATTCAACACAATATTACCCCAAAAAACTGGGGTTGGTTAGCCTTTGACCACCTCCAACATGTCTCCTGTGAAGTTCTCCCAGAAGAATGTCTGGTTTTGATGATTGCCTAGATGCCAAATTCAGGGGACTAAGTTCAGTTCCTTTATTAACAAAACATGTCACATACAAACCAAAAAAAACCTGCAAGGATTCACGATAGATCCTGGGGGACACCCCCACTGCCCAGCCCATTCCAGCCCCACAACCTTGCCGTGCAATTCCAGACAAGAAGGAGAAACTGTGTAAAGGAAATTATTACAAATCGACAGAAATCTACGGTAGACTGCAACCACATGGAAATCACCCTCAAGAGTTCCTGGAAATGAAAAACTCTCCAGAGTTGTCCCTCAACCTCCTCCACACAACACCTCAGATGTCACGAAGTGATTCTTTTTCCTTTCTTGACTTCTGCATGAGGGATTTTGCAGCTGTTAAAATTGCTCAGTCTGTTGCACAAAGGAGAGTTTCAAGAGTGTTGGCACAAGGTTTGGTTTGGGGCATTTCTAGGAGGGTGGCACCACCTGCTGTCAAGTCCTGCAACCATAACTGGAGCACCCCTTCTTTCATTCGAGATAAGTTTCAGAGTAAGGGACCCTAGCCTCAAATTTCTTCAAGGTTTCCACTCAGAGCAAAGCCGGTTCCTTCAACGTCCTCCAGACTTGGTTGGGTTGAGTCATCTCGATGTTGAGAGAAGATTACGCGATCATGAATGAGAGAAAAATAGGGGAGAAAAGCACATAACTTTCCCATGACTTTGGCGATGATCCACAGTTGGAACTCTCTTGCCTTCGAATTGGGATAATTGAATTCAAAGTCACTAATTGGCGTGAGGAGACTTCCTTAAGAAACCATTGTTCTTGGATGTTTCTGGATGTGTGAAAGAGGAGAGAGGCGTGGGGAAGGGAAGGGCAGACTGATATCTGTGCAAGAGGAAAGTTCATCTTAGGACATCTTAATTTAAAAATCTGTTTCTCGCACTTGTTTTTTTTTAACTGCAAAACATCAACATCAAAGGGAATGAACTTACTGGATTATTAAACAAGCGAGAGCTGTAATGTCTGTGGAGATATATATATATATATATATATATATATATATATATATATATATATATATATATATATATATATATGCAAATTATTCAAGTTGCTAATAAAGAATTTTGGGAGGCTGAGATGGCCATTTCGAACTCTTTATGTTCTCATCAGTCAGTCATACCCTTTATCTGAGATTCGAACCTGGGCTCAGATAAAGGGTATGACTGACTGATGAGAACATAAAGAGTTCCAAATGGCCATCTCAGCCTCCCAAAATTCTTTATTAGCAACTTGAATAATTTGCACAAATAATGAGCTGTCATAGTTGACTATATCCTGTGGATAAGCCTTGAAGATAGGCCAAAACAGGAATGAAAGAGTTAATTAGCAAGGTGCTTTCAAAAAGCCTTGACAAATACTTATCATATATATATATTCACTTATCATATATATATATATATATATTCACATCTGTTTACACGGGTCGTTTTATTCTTGTGACCAAAAGAGTGAAGATTTTTTTTCCTTGTGTTTATTAGTTGGATATTTCTTCCAGAAGATGGTTCTCTGAGTCCATCTCTACCTAGAATAGATGGCCAGCAACGTTCTTTCATTAGATCAAAGAAGGACCAAAGTAACCTTTGAGCAACTTTCTGCTCTGTGAAGAAGCTTTTTATCGCAGTTCCCCATTAGATTGTATCACTGTGGAACACATTGTTATACCACATGGAACAGTAATAATCAGCCTCGTCTTCAGGCTGAAGGTTGGTGATGGTTAAGTAGCCGTTGTTGCCTGAACGGGTTCCCGTGAATCGATTTGTGAACCCTGGTCCTCTGTAGATATAGCCATCAAAGTGCACAAAGCGAGGAGCTTCTCCAGATCTTTGTTGAAACCAAACAATGGCGTGCGGATTGCTGCTGATGGCACAGGAGAGTTTAACTGTTCCTCCTGGAGATCCAGACTGGGAGGCAGGCTGAGTCAAGGTGGGCTGTGAATTGATGCCTTTAGAAAGTGAGGGGGAAATGGAAACAATGAAGACTTGTTAGATTATCTGGGCTTCCAAAATTCCCAGAACCATCATTTGGATGGATGTTATTGGATTTTATATTATGTTTTTATTGGACAATTTAAGAAGAGGTCCTCCACATACTTACATGAGAAATAAGTCAGAAGTGAAAGGGAAAGCATTGCCCAGGCCATGGTGCTTTCCTTCAAAAAAATCTCCCTTTCCAAAAACCAAAGAACGTCTACTTGGGATCCTTCTACCTTCTTACTTAAGCCCTCCTAGAACTGGGAGAAAGGTCCATGCAAATATAGGCCCACCTGATTGGCTCTCCTTGATTTAATCAGCCGCCCTCTTAAAAGTCCAGCCAATCTGGTCAAGTAGATTGGTCAGTTTGTGGAAGAGACCTTTGCATTGAGGGAAGTCTTAAGAAGATGCCTTTATTTAGGTTTTTGGCCATAATGCGGGACCTCAATTTCTATCAGATTGCCTTGGACACCCTGTTTGCTCTGCCGCACAAGGGCAGCGAAAGGTGTCTCTGTTGAAACTGTCCTGCTGTAATTGTATTTTGATTGTAAAAAGCATCCCTTGTCTTTCTATACTTACTTCCTCAGAATAATACCACAGATGTCTCAAGCTCTTTATACCATCTAATTCTCTTTCCTTTCTTGAGATCTGCATGAAGTGTTTTGCTGGTGAAATTGCTCAGTCGGTTGCACAGAGGAGAGTTTCAGAAGTGGGGGCACAAGGTTAGGTTTGGTGCATTTCTAAGAAGGGGGCACCATCTGCTGTGCCCATAAATGGGGGAGACCTCCTCCCATTCGAAACGTATTTCAGATCAAGTTTTCCCCAGCCCCAAATTTATTCAACGTTCCCTTTTTCCCCTCTCAGAGCAAGTCAGTTTCTTTAATCTCCTTCACACTTGGTTGAGTTGGGTCACCCGAGTGTCCAGAGAAGATCATGGAATCTTCAGTGGTAGAAACATTATTCCTTTTCTCTCCTGGAGTTCATTGCCAAGTGGAGAAGATTCTTTCCAAACTTTCTGGTTTGGAACAGCAACGAAACAGGACTGGTGCAACGTGTAGTTGGAAAGGAAAGGGAAGGAAAGGAAAGGAAAGGAAAGGGGAGGGGAGGGAAGGGGAGGGAAGGGAAGGGAAGGGAAGGAAAGGAAAGGAAGGGAAGGGAAGGGAAGGGAAGGGAAGCAAGGACCTTCCGGAGACCTGCAATGATGAACATTAATCTTGGAATGTTCTTGATTAAACAATTGACTTCTCCCAATTCTTTTTATATTGCTCACCGGCTAAGCATAACTGTTCAACTGAAAAATGCCAAGCTAGAGAATGGCATCAATGGTTTACTGAAAAAAAAGTGAGAGGTATGAAGGAGGTAGGCCTATATCACGTTTACAGTTATTGTTTTAATGCTGAGAGGGGAAAAAATGTGGGCTGTTTTGTCTTGTCTTCCTTCAGATCAAACTGATTATGGATTCTGCAAAATGGATCCTTGGCTCGATCTCTTCCTGAAAGAGATGGCCTGTGGTGCACTTTCAGTAGACCAGAGAAAGACCAACGCAACCTTTGAACAACTCCCTGCTCTGCGAAGGAAGGAAGGTTTTTGTCGCAGTTCCCCATTAGATTGTCTCACTGTGGAACACGCCACCACTGCTATACCACATGAGACAGTAATAATCAGCCTCGTCTTCAGGTTGAAGGCTGGTGATGGTTAAGTAGCCATTGTTGCCTGATCGGGTTCCCGTGAATCTGTCTGGGATCCCTGGTCCCCTGTTGCAA
This sequence comes from Vipera ursinii, assembly GCF_947247035.1. Taxonomy (NCBI): domain Eukaryota; kingdom Metazoa; phylum Chordata; class Lepidosauria; order Squamata; family Viperidae; genus Vipera; species Vipera ursinii. Next base: position 4,850,037 of record NC_139527.1, on the reverse strand, counting down.
GCATCACAGTGCACAAAGCGAGGAGCTTCTCCAGATCTTTGTTGAATCCAACCAATGTAGTTTGGATTGCTGCTGATGCCACAAGAGAGTTTCACTGTTCCTCCTAGAGACCCAGACTGGGACACGGGCTGAGTCAAGGTGGGCTGCGAAGTGACGCCTTTACAAAGTGGGGGAAAAAGAGGAAATAAGGAAGATTTATTAGATTATCTGGGCTTCCATAAAAATCCCAGAACCATCATTTGGATAGACGTTATTAGATTTTATATTATGTTTTTATTGGACAGTTTAAGAAGAGGTCCTCCACATACTTACAGGAGACATAAGTCAGAAGTGAAAGGGAAAGCAGTGTCCAGGCCATGTTGCTTTCCTTTAGGAGATCTCCCTTTCCAAAAACCAAAGAACGTCTACTTGGGATTCTATTATCTTCTTAAATAAGTCCTCCTAGAACTGAAGAAAGGTCCATGCAAATATAGACCCACCCGATTGGCTCTCCTTGGTTTTGTAAGCCACCCCGTTATCAGACTAGCCAATCTGGTCGAAGCAGTTTGTTCAATTAATGGGAAAGACCTTTGCATAGGATGAAGTCTTAAGAAGATGTCTTTATTTAGGTTTTTGGTCATAATGTGGGACCTCAGCTTCTTTCAGATTGCCTTGGACACCCTGTTTGCTCTTCCACACAAGGGCAGCGAAAGGTGTCTCTGTTGAAACTGTCTTGCTGTAATTCTGTTTTGGTTGTAAAAAGCATCCCTTGTCTTCCTATACTTACTCCCTCAGAATAATACCACAGATGTCTCAAGCTCTTCATGCCATCTAATTCACTTTCCTTTCACAGCTGGTGAAATTGCTCAGTCGGTTGCACAGAGGAGAGTTTCAGGAGTGGGGGCACAAGGTTTCTAAGAAGGTGGCACCCCCTGCTGTTGTATCCTGTGACTGTATGTCCTGGTTCCGACAGATGAAATTCTTCAAAGGACTTTGAGGCATTGTTTACCTTAAAGAATCTTTATTTGAGTAGCACAGCATCGGCGCTAACACATTCGAAGCCAAAAACTGGATTCCCCTCCCCTGAGGACATAGTTCAAAGCACAATTCCCTCCTCCAATTAACAGTCATAAATCACGTTCCCCAATTAGTTTGAAATGCCGGCTTCCCCTCCAGTTCTCCAGCCGGCCAATTCTTATCATCTCTTATTTCAATAACCTTGGTTCTCACGCTAGGTTCAGTACTGTTATGTCTAGCTAAACACTCATGCACATTCCTCCCCCCAGTTTCGTCTAACTCTAACTCTAAGGGTAAAACAAAAGAAGAAAATGGTTGCATCTCCATCTGTTGTCAAAGCAAAAACATCCGATGTTAGCAGCGTTGACACCGTACCTAGGGGACACCTCCTCCCATTTCAAATATATTTCAGAGAAAGTTCTCCCCAGCCCCAAATTTGTTCAAAATTCCCTCTTTCCCTCTCAGAATAAATCAGGTTCTTTAATCTCCTTCACACTTGCTTGAGTTGGGTCACCTGGGTCTCCAGAGAAGATCGTGCAACCAGGAGTGGTAGAAATATAGGGGAGGAAGCTAAGTAAACTTTCTGTGGCTTTGGCGATGTTCCATGACTGGAACTCCCTTGTCTTTTTCCTGGAATTGGAATGTCAGACTTCTGAGTCATCCTGTGTGCTATGGAGACTTCTTTAACACAGTAGTGTGTCGAAGTTTGGGTTGTGATGCATGAAGAACTTGTCCTCCAGGGAGGTTTATGTTCAGGCTCCTCTCTGAGGTTCTTCACTGTGTCTGTTATCACCGCAATAATATTCTCCTTCATCGTTTGCCTGCACGTTGTTGATGTTTAAGAAAGCAATTTTCTTGGGGGTGTTTGTAGAAGCAGAGAAATGACCTCTAGCATCTGGGCCAAATCTCGTCTCTCTGGAGGTTGCATTATAATATAGGACAAATCTGGGTCTTTCTCCTTCCTTTTGCTGGTACCATGCGAAGAAAACAAAGTAGAAGCCGTTGGTAATATTGCAGGAGAGTTTTACTGGTTCTCCTGGAGATGCAGAGAGGGCAGGCTCCTGACGCAAACTGTACTTGTACATGATACCTAGAAGTAGAATATCAAGATTAAGACGCTTTCAAAGATGGGAAGCTGAAGCAAACAGGATGGCACAGAATCAGAAAACAGCCAAGGTGGGTGTTTGATTTCACCTGGAGATTAAAAGAAGAATAGTAGCAGCAAAGTCCACACCATGGTGGAGAAAATGAAGGGGAGGAAGGTCCAACTTGGTTGTGATCCAAAGCTAGAGGACTTTGGTGCCCCACCCCCTTTCCTGATTCCTTCTTAAGCTCTGTCCCACAAGCTCATGCCTCATTGGCCAAAAGGGGTGAAGGAAAGATTACTTAATGAAACCTCAAGAGATTCACTCTTGGATCAGCAAAAACAACAATATCCAGGGATTCATCCTGGAGCTTCTTGATTAAACAATTGACTTCTCCCAATTCTTTTTATATTGCTCCCCGGCTAAGCATAACTGTTCAACTGAAAAATGCCAAGCTAGAGAATGGCATTAATGGTTTACTGAAAAAAAAGTGAGAGGTATGAAGGAGACCATGTGCTCAGGGGAGGGGACCAGAGAAAGACCAACGCAACCTTTGAACAACTCCCTGCTCTGCGAAGGAAGGAGGTTTTTGTCGCAGTTCCCCATTAGATTGTCTCACTGTGGAACACGCCACCACTGCTATACCACATGAGACAGTAATAATCGGCTTCGTCTTCAGGCTGAACGTTGGTGATGGTTAAGTAGCCGTTGTTGCCTGATCGGGTTCCCGTGAATCGGTCTGGGATCCCTGGTCCTCTGCTGCTGCAGCCATCACAGTGCACAAAGCGAGGAGCTTCTCCAGATCTTTGTTGAATCCAACCAATGTAGTATGGATTGCTGCTGATGCCACAGGAGAGTTTCACTGTTCCTCCTGGAGACCCAGACTGGGAGACGGGCTGAGTCAAGGTGGGCTGTGAAGTGACGCCTTTACAAAGTGGGGGGAAAAGAAGAAATAATGAAGACTTATTAGATTATCTGGGCTTCCATAAAAATCCCAGAACCATCATTTGGATGGACTTTATTAGATTTTATATTATGTTTTTATTGGACAATTTAAGAAGAGGTCCTCCACATACTTACAGGAGACATAAGTCAGAAGTGAAAGGAAAAGCATTGCCCAGGCCATGTTGCTTTCCTTCAAAAAGTCCCCTTTTCGTAAAACCAAAGAATATCTACTTGGGATCCTTCGACCTTCTTACTTAAATCCTCCTAGAATGGAAGAAAAGTCCATGCAAATATAGATTATCTGATTGGTTTTCCTTGAATTGATGAGCCACACCCTTATTAGACTAACCAATCTTTTTTGACCAATGAGTGGAGAAGACATTTGCATAAAGGCAATGCTTAAGAGGATGCTTTTCTTGGAGTTTTCTGTCAGAATGTGGGGAAGTTCGGAGAAAGGCCTATAGAAGAATGAAGTTGGGTTGGGGAATTGAACAGGGCTGGTTCTTCCAGGAAATAAATTGACGAGACCTAAATTCTTCATTAGTCTCCTCATCTTCAATAGCTACGTGAACATCAAATGTGCAATAACCAGGGCTGTGTGAATAGACAGCCTCTGGTCTGTCTTCTTGGCTTTGATGATTAACCCCATAGCATAGTCACTATTTGAAGCTTCTGAGTTCATGTGCAATTATTTATTTTTATTTATTTTTATTACATTTATATACCGCCCTTTCCCGGAGGACTCAGGGCGGTTTACAGGGTAATTAAAAACCAAAAATACAAAAGTTAAAAACCAGTTTAAAAAAGATTAAATTTATCCCTGTACAAATAAAACCCCAATTAAAATAAATTAATCCTCAGCCTGGGCCAGAGAGCTCGAAGAGCCAGGTCTTCAGGCCCCGGCGGAATGAACGGAGGTCGGGGGCAGTCCTCAGCTCCACGGGCAGCTGGTTCCAAAGGGCAGGCGCCCCCACTGAGAAGGCCCTGTCCCTGGGTGTTACCCGCCGGCAATCTCTTACCGGTGGGACCCTGAGAAGACCCTCCCTGTGGGAGCGCACTGGACGAAGGGAAGTTGATGCTGGCAGCAGGTGTTCCCTCAAATACCCCAGACCCAAGCCATGTAGGGCTTTATGACCAGCACTTTGAATTACTGGATTCAAATCCATTCAGATAACATTTGTCCATGCGCACCTACCTTTTTAGTGGCCAAGGATTCATATAGCTCACTCCATCGTAATGTCAGCAAAGTGATGATTTAAACCTGATCAAGGCTGTAAACAAGATCTTCCCTAGCTGGAAGTAAGAGGTACACAGATAAATTTGGCCAAGTGTAAAATGAAAAGGAAATTCATTTCCTGCATCCATGAAAAAGAAAGAACGGGAGTCTCAAATGCGCTTTTTCAAAAGGCAACTGCACTATGTTTTGTTTTTTCCTTGAGGAAGACGTTGATCTTCTCATCGAAGATGCTTCTTCGGTTGTGACCACCATGACCTGGATGACTGAGAAATTCCATAGAAAGAATGGGAGATACTTTAGAATCTGAATTTTTGGCCTACAGAACAGGAACGCAGGCGCTGGTGAGAATTGGTGAGAAGTTTTAGTCATTAGCCCATAAATCATGACGATGTTGGTGATGAAGAAGATAGCAAAGGTAGTATCAATAGTGATAGGAGCCTTGGGTGCAATCCTGAAACATCTGGCGCATGACCTGAACACCAGTGACATTGATCAAAATCCCCACCAGAGAAGGCAATGGCAAAAGCCCTTCTGAAATCTTGGAAAGAAAACTGCAGGGACCTGTCCAGGCTATTGCCAGGAGGCAACACTGACTTGAACACACACACACACACACACACACACACACACACAGACCATTCAGATACCTGAATGTCAAAGCAAGACAACCGCATTTCCATCTAGCAAGGTGTGCAAACTCAACGTGTGTGATCAATTTCTGGATGAGTGGGTCATCTGAGCCTAGAGCAGGGGTGTCAAACTCAATTTCATTGAGGGCCGCATCAGCATTGCGGTTGTCCTCAAGGGGCCGGGTGGGTGTGGCCAGGGTGAGTGTGGCCTACTGGGTGGGCGTGGCCAGCTCTACATCGTTCGCATCAAGGGTGCCTATGGGGGCCTGGGCAGGAGTGGGACAGATCTGAGGGTCTCTGGCAGAAGGAGGGTCTCTGGGCCAGGGCCAAGGCAGTGGGGGCCGTTCCCTCACTGTTTCCAGGATGGCTTCGCGGGCCACATGAAACCACTTCATGGGCCGGATCTGGCCCCCGGGCCTTGTGTTTGATGTGTCTGGCCTAGAGAATTAGATGGAGAAGCAAGAGCATGCGCCGTTTTGGTTTACAGACTTAGTTTATTCTTTTAAAAATATCCAACATAGGCGATAAAGCAAAGTGAGATGCATGGACATGGTTGACCCACGTGAGAGTCATATGCATAATAGACTGGAGATTTTTTTAATTTAGTTCTAGCATCTAGAGAAGTTAAGCTATTAAATTTTTCCCAGTGTAGCAAAATGAACCAAGATCCCCCCCTTGTGTCTAAAGATCAAATAATCACAAAATGTTAGCATGATCTTTCCCCCTCTCTCTTTAAAAAAGAGGAATTCTTATTTTAAAATGTATTAAATAAATCAAATTTGTGTCATTCAAGGAGTCTTGGCCCTTTTATTCTGAATCACAGTAAGTCCCTCTCAGTTGAGCTGGAAGTCTATGAAATTCCAAAACTAACAATACACCACAAAACCTTTCACAGACGTAAATTGTTAGGTTTTATCATGATAGCAAAGCACAGATTGGCCTCAAAAAGATCTTCTCAGTGGCATTTCCACCGTGCCATTCCGTGTTTGCTTGAACTGCCGTCTGCCTCTGGTGAAAGAACTTTACTTCCAGGTAAATAACCATAGAGCTGCTCCCTTGGCATTTTAGAAAATGTACTTTCCTCCCGTGAATTCCAAAGTTACAAATTGTTAATGGAGAATGAAGAGCATCTAATATTTTGCAAACATCTCTTTCTTCTTCAAGTTGAGAACAGCTTCAACTTCAATTCCTCGCTTGACTGCATGGATGAATCTTATGCAAAACCGTAGCTTCCTCCACAATAATATGTTGCTTCATCTTCAGGCTGGACGTTGGTGATGATCAAATAATGTGTGTTGTCTGATTTGAAGCCAGAGAACCGATTTGGGATCCCGTGACCTCTGGAGTAATTGGGAGTCAACACAAGCCGTGGTGCCTGCCCTGCTCTCTGTTGATACCACGAGACGGCATATTCTTCATACCCAGTCATCACATCACAGGCAAGTTTTATTTTCTTCCCAAGAGCTGCAGATTGGAAAGGCAGTTGAATCAATCCAGCCTGAGAAACAACACCTGGAATATATGAATGTTAAGCTGTGATGTAAACAACAAGCAAGCAAACAGAGAATCCGACACACTCACAAGCTGACTCTTTTGAGAAACAACCGCAAAACTCCACCCTGATTCCTGAATAGGACCCACAAAAATCTAATCCAGGACCTACCGAAGAGAAAACCACTTACGCTAACAGTGGCAGGACCAGTGCTGTATATAAACAAGGAGCAAACGCCACACTTACTAGCACTGAAGACGTTACCTAGTTGGGTAAGGAAATGTCAGCAGGCAAATAACGAAGCTCGGAGAGCACCAAGGACTCCATAATCTCATCTAAATAAATCCCAGAGGAGTCCCACAATGTATATTTATCTCTTACCTGTCCAGTAATTGAGAAATAGAAGGCAAAGCAAAATCTGCTCCATGTTCAATTCTCAAAGAGGAAGGCACCTTTTTTGAAAAAGACACCAATATGGAAGCTTTCCTTCCTTAAATTAAATCCGGAGTTACAGAATAACACTTTTATGCAAATCTGTCCTGTACTCATAAGGTCTCAGGGGGGTAGGTGACATCACTGCAGAAACAAAGACCAAACGTGTGTGTGTGTGTGTGTTTGTGTGTGTGTGTGTGTGTCTTCAAGTCAGTCTCCAAGGTTGCCTGGACTAGTCCTTGCCCATTTCTAGACAACATTTTCAGAAATGATTTGTCCTTGCTTTCTTCTTCCTAGGCTGAGTAAAAAAAAAAAGGTTTTCTTACTCAGGTTTTCAAGAAAAGATTGGACAAACAAGTTTCCCGCCTTGGGTAGGAGGGTTGGACTAGAAGACCTCCATGGTCTCTTCCAGCCCTATGTAATTTTACGCATCTTTCTCACTGCAACTACAGCTACGAGTGCAGTCTTCTCCACCTCGCCCTTTTAGAAAAGAGTAATGCAGTACCCATCCTTCACTAGGAACCCAGGAGGCAGCGAGTTCTAGTCCTTATCTCAGTCCTAAACCCAGATCTCGGGTCAGCCCTCCTTTCCCAACCCTAGGAAGAATGAGGCAAAGTACTTCTGAAGTACTTGGGCCATCGCTGAGGATTCTGGGGGCGTTTAGCAAAGGAGAAGGCTAGGTCTCAATAACTAGCGATTGTGGTTTGGTGTTGTGCCTTCGGTTTGCCTTTTGGATCTTTTTCAGTGCCACTCACAAATCACCGACCTGAACATCCCTTGAAACCATGAGCTAACAAGTCATAAAGGAGTTTGGTCTTTCCCCTGAATGCTCCAGCCATTCCTCTCAAGATAATAATCTATCGCGTTTGGCTGAAAATGGGAAGGCCATCTCCTGTGCTAACTTTATATTTACATTCCTTGCAATCATCTAGTTGTGAACAGGCAGACTCACGGAGGACGCGAAGGAGCAGATGACTGCAAGGAATATAAATCCTTCCATTCCCCACCATCCAGTCAGAACGGAAGAAGCTTCCTGGATGAGAAGCGAAACATCTTCAAGGAAAAAAAACAACAAAAAACAAAGACAGTCCAGTCGCCTCTTGAAAAAGCATCCTTGGCTTTGTGTGCATGTGAAAAAAAGAGCAAATGTGTATTGTAACCAGCAAAACACTGCTGTTATGTCCAATTCACTGGGTCTCTATGTATTGCAAAGAACCAGATGTGCTTCATTGTTTGGTTGGAAATGATTTCAGGGTGGCTCTTGAGCTGGGCTGTGAGCCACCATAAGCTGAACCTGGGAGCACATGAAAATCCACTGATTTCTGCCTTTGTTATAAAAAGTCTTGGTCAGGCCTCAAATGCAGCTTTCTAAGGACTCGTACATCTCTCTGAAGAGAGGAGGTATTTTTTCTCACTTCCTCATCAGGATGTGCCAATGTGCAACGAGCTGGCACTGCTGTGCCACATTGCGCAGTAATAATCAGCTTCATCTTTGGCCTGAATTCCAGTGATGGTTAAATAACCAATGGATCCCGAGACAGAAGCCGTGAACCGATCCGGGATCCCGTCACCTCTGCTTCCACCAGAACGGTGCACATAGCGGGGAACCTGTCCAGATCTCTGTTGGTACCAAGCAATAGTATTCACGGTTCCACTCACAGTACAGGATATTTTGGCCGTTTGTCCCAGAGAGACGGACGTAGAGGTTGGCTGGATCCATGCTGGCTGTGAATTGACCCCTTGAAGAAGAGAATGCAACACACATATTTGACCCATTTTCGAGACTTGCAGAATATACCAAACCGTCAGATATTTTGCAGTGCTGTCTTGGGTGCACTAGACCTTTGCTTTCGTGGAGAATGAAAAAGGATCACGGTGATATTTTCTGTTCTCCAAAGTAGTAGAGCTACACCCCGTTTTTATAACCAATGCTCAATCTGTGTGCCTGCTTACCTGAGTAGTAATTTAGAAAGCCAACGAGAAAGATTAACCAGATCATGGTAGGTTATCTACAGCAGCAAATTTAGACAGCTGGGGAAAAAAAAATGACGCTTATTGCTGTGGAATCTTTCTTTTCCTGCTCTCTTAAATCTTCTCAAAATGCATCAGTGACAGCCATGCAAATGTTTAGGGTATTGTTGACTTTGTTTGCCAGACGTGACACCTTCTTAGCACAAACAAATGACCAGAGGAGAAATTTGCATAAGCAAGATTTGTGTAAATATCGAAGAGAGGAAAACCTTGGTGCATGGCAAAAAACAGAACCAGGATTGCAATTACCTCTCTAGCCAAAATCAGAAAGGTCCATGCAGTAGAATCACAAGTTCAATTGTGCTTCCCAAGAAGAGGTTCCAAGCATCCCCCAAAAAATATTCAAATTAGTGATTTTTTTTTACTATCAGGTGTGATTTGATGAAGGTTTCTAGTCTCAAAAACTGGTCAGTTCTGAAATTATCCCCTTTTTTATGCACCAGGAGGATAAAAATACATGTGGATAATAATAATAATAATAATAATAATAATAATAATAATAATAATAATAATAATAATAATAATAATAATAATAATAATAATGGGACGGGGTGGGATTTTTATAAATGGACTTCAATTTTTAATCTGTATTAATTTATTATGGGCATTGTTTAATCATGTTTTAATAATTTTTAATTTTTGTATCTAGTTTTTATGTATTGCCCTGTTCACCGCCCTGAGTCCTCCGGGAGAAGGGCGGTATATAAATTAAATTAATAAATTAATAAATAATAATAATAATAATAATAATAATAATAATAATAATAATAATAAGAAGAAGAAGAAGAAGAAGAAGAAGAAGTTGGAAGGGACCTTGGAGGTCATCTAGTCCAACCCCCGTGCACAGGCAGGAAAGCCTATACCATTTCAGACAAATGGCTGGCTAGTCTCTTCTTAAAAACTTCCAGTGTTGGAGCATTCACAGCTTCTGCAGGCAGGTTGTTCCACTGGTTAATTGTCCTCACTGTCAGGAAGTTTCTCCTTAATTCCAGCTTGCTTCTCTCCTTGACTAGTTTCCATCCGTTGCTTCTTGTCCTGCCTTCGGGCGCTTTGGATTTGGTTAGCTTTATTTTTTAATTGGAAATGAAAGACTCTCATAGAGGAATTGGCAATTTAAATGGAAACTTGTTGATCCCAAAACTTTCCTTAGCTTTTTTCACAGATCCTGGTTGGTTTGGAAGTCCTACAACGCCATCAGCCTTTATTGGCTCCTTGGTCATTTACTACCCAACTACCCTTTCCTCGTAACCCTTACATTAAGACATTCTGGTTTATTCACAAAGGCAAAGCATTCCTTTGTCTGTGAAAGTCTAGCCATTGTCCATTCCAATTCTTGCATTTCAGAAATGACACCTTCTCAAGCTATGCATGTAAGAAAGAACTTTATTCAAACACAGAAACTCGGACATTCGATGCACACAAACAAACTTTGCTGTCTTTTTCAGCCACTATAACAGACCTTTTTGACAATTTCAAATTTTCTGAGGTTAATATATTGAAAAAGGTTTTGTTTTTTTTAACATTCGGATTGCTCTCTAAATTCAGGGCAAATAACCTCAAGCAGCTTGAAGAAACAAAGATGTACAGGTGCAGCACTCCAGTAAATCACCACAATGGACTTAAAGATGTGCTAAACTTTCTAGCTGAAATAGACATCCAAGGAAAATCTTTTCGTTTCAGGTTTTCTTGTATTCAATCCTTTCTACTTTCACCTCATCCCCAATGAGTTGATATACATAAGTAACCACCATGGAAGACTGAACATCCATCAGAACAAATGAAGGAATTATATCCCTGGAAAGAAGAAATATATGTAGTTGAAATAGGAAGCAGTTTCTCCAAAATTTGCAGTATTCCTTCATTTAAAAGAAAGCAGTCTTAATAAAACAAGGTTTGAACTTCTATCAAACACATTAGGATAAACTGTAACACAGTCTATTGTTTCTGGATTAATAGCTGGCTAAAAACAGTGCATTTGTTCAGGATTTATTTCTTTAGGTTGAGCATCTACATGGATGCACAAGGGTAGTTTAAATAAAGCATCAGCAAATATGTACATATAAGGTATGTGGACAAGACAATATAGGAGATAAAATAATTAAGACAAAACAACAGTAAAATCACCATAATATGAAGCTGTAGAATTTCAATGGGATGGATGTTATAATTTGAAATCTAAGGAAGCTAACCATCTAACTGCTTCTGATGTGGCAGAGATTAAATCTTGCTAGGATTTATTGAAATCTTCTATGATATATAATTATTAATTATATGCTCATTATATTGATCACTATAAATCATGTTGTTTTCCAACTGCAATCGCCTAGAGAAAAAAGGTGGGAGATATGTTGGCAGAAAAAAAACTAGTAGATTTACTGGAAGTGAACATGCTTCGTGTTTAACTCATAAACACAATGACGGCAGAATTAAGTCATCCTATGGTCTAAAGGACAATTTCCCAACCTGATTGTTACAGGTTCCCACAGTATTTCTTCAGAAGATGGACAATTTCCACGTTCTTCCTTTGTTCTATTTTAGGAAAAAAATGCACTTTTCACTGGAGGTTTTCAAGAAGAGATTGGACACCGATTTGTCCGGAATTGTATAGGGTCTCCTCAGTGATGGGATTCAAATAGGTGAACAAGTGGTTCTCTGTGTGGATGCCGCTTCTGGAAGTCCATTCTGGGCCTGGGCAACAAAAAAGTAGCTACCGGTTCTGCCGAAGTGGTGCGAACCGGCTGAATCCCACCACTGGGTCTCCTGCTTGAGTAAGCTGTTGGACTAGAGGTCTTCAAAGATCTCTTCCAACACTGTTATTCTAGGTTCTACTTCACCTTACTTGGGTCATCTCCAGTGTTTTCCACTTGATGGCCATGCCTGATCATCCACCCAACAACCAGGAATGAAAGGAAAAAAAATGATCTCCAGAAATAAATCCCTTGAACTGTGTAGTTCTCACCTTTCCAGAGCATTGTAGGCCCCTGTGGCTGAACCAGGATTGATGTAGAACTTCTTCTCATGTTCTACTGCCTCAAACTTGTGAGTGTGTCCAGATATTAAGATGTCCACATCCAGCTGCCTCTGCAGGATCGCCAAGCTGGCCAGATCCCCCCAAGGTATAATCTGATGGCCATGGATCAGACCGATTCTGAACTGTCCAACGGTGACGATTTTCTGCTGGGGGTAACTCATGCCCTGCAGAAACCCATGTCAGTCATTAGCCAATGCAGGGCTCAATAAAAGTAATCCCTGCTCTCTAAGCTTGCTGGTTTTCTTGCAGCTGTTTTATTGCACAAACTATGTGACATCATCAGGACTAGCCCTAGTTTGGGTCATGAAACATCTGCAAGAAAGCCAACAAGCTCAGAGAGTACCAAGGACCCCTAGTGTCAAGTCTGAGCTACAAATATTCTCCTTTATTAGATAATCCTTGATTTAACTACCATTCATTTAGAGACTGTTCGAAGCGGCAACTGGGCTGAAAAAAGTGAGCTACAACTGATTCCTCACGGTTACAATGTTCACATCATTCTCCCCCACAGTGACATGGATGAAGTGTCCACTTCCTCTTAGGAATGGCAGATTTTAGTTCAACACCCTCATGCTACAGTACGTTTAAGGCTGAGGAACATTATAGCATTGGAAACCACCACAATATCAGTAGAACGTCCAGAACATGGCAGGAAGACGTGCTCCTTAGTCAACACAGGAACGTCCAGTAGAAGGAATGGATGGTCCTCAATTGCTAAACCAGAATCAGATTGGAGAATGTGGCTGATTCTGGTTTAGCAATTGAGGACCATCCATGAGGACCTACCTCATCAAAGTCTCCTCTAACAATGTGGATGTCTCCGGCCAGCGTCCTCAAATAATCATAGCTCTCCTTGGTGCAAAGATTCCCAGTGCAAAGGATATGCTGGATCTTTCCTGGAACTAGCAACTTTTTGAACTTGGCTGGAAGGCTGCTACATCGGTGTGGGATGTGAAAGTCTCCTATCACCAGCACCAGCTGAAGAAGAAAGCAGGTAAAGAAACACAGTGGAGAATACACTGCAACATTCAGCAGTCATTGTTCAGTTCATGCCAAACGTAATCCACTTCCCAATTCATTTTCTCTGACTGAGGAGGACAAAAGAAACATGCTAAAGAAGTTGTATTATAACAACACTAAAACATACAAAGGGTTGCGGGAATTGAGTATGCCCAGTTTAATGGAAAAGAGGACTAGGAGTGACACGATAGCAGGATTCCAATATTCGAGGGGCTGCCACGAAGAAAAAGGGATCAACTTTTTTTTTCAGAGCACCTGAAGGAAGGACAAGAAGCAAAGGATGGAAACTCATCAAGGAGAGAAGCAATCCAGAAATAAGGAGACAGTGAGGACAATTAATCAGTGGAACAACTTGTCTCCAGAAGTTGTGGGTGCTCCAACATGGGAAGTTTTTAAGAAGAGATTGGACTGAAATGGTATACGCTGGTGGTGGTGAACCTATAACATGCGTGCCACAGATGGCATGCAGAGCCCTCTCTGTTGACAGGCGCGCCGTCGCCCCAGTTCTAGGTCTTCAGCTGCATTTTACAAAACCTTTTCGTTTTAGGCCTCCACCAAATAATTGGCGATGTCCATTTTGCTCTCTGAGTTCCTGGTGACCTAACCCTAACCCTAACTGCAATTTTCCTCCAATGGGATTTTCCCATGTATTTTTACAAGGAAACATAGATAGGGCAGCCTAGAAAAGTAAGTGCCCTCCTAACCATACCCAAGCACTCTGAGTTTGTTGGCAATGTCCATTTTGCTGTATGAGTTCACGGTGACGTAACCCTAACCCTAAGTTGAATTTGCCTCCAATGGGATTTTCCCATGTATTTTACCAGGAAACATAGATAAAGCAGGCTAGAATCGTAAGTTCCCTCCTAACCATACCCAAGCAATCCGAGTTTGTTGGCAATGTCCCTTTTGCTGTATGAGTTCATGGTGACCTAACCCTAACCCTAAGTGGAATTTTCCTCCAATGGGATTTTCCCACGTATTTTACCAGGAAACATACATAGGGCAGCCTAGAAAAGTAAGTGCCCTCCTAACCATACCCAAGCACTCCGAGTTGGTTGGCGATTTCCATTTTGCTGTATGAGTTCATGGTGACCTAACCCTAACCCTACATCCATGGTGGCTAACCTATGGGACGCATGCCACAGGTGGCATGCAGAGCACTCTCTGTGGGCAGGCGTGCTGTTGCCCCAGTCCTACGCCTTCAGCTGGCTTTTATAAAACCTTTTCGCTTTAGGCCTCCGCCGCCGTGTGCAAAAAACAAAATGTTCAATCAATCAATTTCAACTTCTTGCGGGGGGGAAAAATGTGGGAATTGATTGAACTTTTCAGTCCCACCCAGTCTGCTGTTACCACTGCAGCCACACCCACCAAATGGGCCATGCCCACCTGGCACCCAATGATACATAAGTGGGTTTTGAGTCGCAGTTTTGGCACTCGGTCTCTAAAAGGTTCGCCATCATTGTTGTAGCATTTCCTGCCTGAGCAGGGGGTTGGACTAGAAGACCTCCAAGGTCCCTTCCAACTCTGTTATTCTATTCTATTGTTGGTTGCAGGAGAAGAATAAAGCAGATTCAGCATTTGTTAAAAATAGATAATGGATCCTAGGAGATCATTCACAGCAATCCTCCTTCTAAGCTGGCACTAATCGCAAACATTTTTAAAAAAACAACTCCTCATTTCTAAACATTAACCAGACTGATTAATTTACCAGCTTCAGATATTTCCCAGTTTACAAGCTAAGTCTATTGTTAAAGATTGCTCACTTATTTTGGGCAATTAACCAACTGGAAGGTGGTGAAGATAAAGACAACTATCTAATTACTCATGCTAGTGAGTCACTGTCTTAAAGCTGCTGAAAAGCCGGAGATCTGGAAGCAAACTTGATTCCTTTAGTTTTACTTGGAATAATGAACTGGCAAAGCTTTGAAGTTCAAAATTTTAAGAGGCTAGAATACTGGGACACACCCTGTCACTTTGTGTTACGTCTCAAAAGATGAACCTCCAGCATTATTCACCCATAAGCATCATTTTTAATGAAAAGACTAAACTTTCAGCACCTGCCTTGAAATTACCTGGAATTCTTTTTTTTCTGTTACAAACCCACATTTGATCTAATGCACAGCCCTAATGTGCAATCGCTCTGTCTTGTGTGCCACCCATTCTGAAACATATGACTTCAAAAGAAGGCAGGCCTCGGAAATCTTGACTGCCCAACAGAAGGCCAGAAAAGGAACAGACACAATCCAAATTCCATTTAGGAGGAGGAGCTACATTCTCAGCATCTACCAATGCAAGAAGATTCTACATGTTTCTGCCTTGGAAATCTTGCTGTATAATCGTCACAAATGTCTGTGGAGATTCTTAGTCATCCAGGTCATAGTTGTTCCAAAGATGCTTCTCCACGAGGCAAGTGTGACTTTCTTGTTTTTTTCAAGAGTCCAGTTGCCTCGTGAGAAAGCACCTTTGGTGTAATTTTCACAGTTGTGCACTCCAGTTCAAAAAAACAAAAACAAAACACACACACAACACACAAACCATTGTAACTCAAGGGTATCTAAGCTTACTCAATACCAGTGGTGGGATTCAAATGCCTGAACAACCGGTTCTCTGCGTGGATGCAGGCCTGGGCCTCTGAGGCCTAGAATGGACTTCCAAAAGCAGTGTGCATTTAGCAGGTTATCCGAACTCAACAAAATTTAGCTACCGGTTCTACCGAACCGGTGGGAAGCAGCTGAATCCAACCACTGCCCAACACATCACGTAGCTATGGGTGTAGCCCAGAAGACAGAGTTGGATACAAGATTTCAGGACTGTCCTAGCATTACCTTTTCAAATAAAGAAACACCATGTCTGAAGCACAATAGGTGAATCCTGTTGCTAGCTATCTACCTGTTGATATCTGCTCTACATTTCATTGCCTATGTTCAGAAACCCCTTTGAAGGGGGTCTCTAAATAGGATGTTTAAAAAGATGCACTCCCAGTGCTGGTACATATGAGAGAAGCAACCTAGAACTCAGGAGAAATTTCACGACGAAACAATTTCCTGACAGTGAGAACAATTGATCAGTGGAACGGCTTGCCTTCAGATGTTGTTGTGGGTGCTCCAACAACGGAGATGTTTAAGAAGAGACTGGAGGATTTTTTTTATCTGAAATGTTTATAGGGTTTCCTGCTTGAGTGGGGGTGCGGGAGGTGAGACGCCAAGTTCCCTTCCAACTCTGTTATTCTGTTAACGGGGCACGCTCACCACCACTCCTTCAGCCTAAGCTAAGATTCAAAACTCTTTCTAGAGTCTCAACTCAACTTCCGGATGGAAAAGGGGTCACTCTAAATTAACCAGGATGCCAGAAAAAATACTTTAAATACCTTTCTCCTCTACTCACCATCCTGCTGAATCTCTGGCTCTGCTCTGGATTAGCAAATTGCAAAGCAAACTGACTTAAACAGGAATACAAGTTGCCAAAGGTCAACTGTCAGACGTTGATTGAGCTACGGTAGCAAGACAATGCAGGAACACAGACACTCCCCTTACAGGCTTCTTATATATGTTTTTAGTTCCGGAGACCCCAATCCTGAAAACTCTCATTGCACAGACTTTCTTTTAAAGAAACAGACTGGCTTGAATTCCAGAATCTGCTGTACTATCTATCTTGAGATGAGGGGACCTTCGGATCTCCAGGTATTCTTCAATTACATCTAATTTATTTATTAAGTTTGTATCCCATCTTTCATTCAGGAGCCCAACGTGGTTTGCATGATGCTAAAGCAGACATGTCAAACACAAGGCCCGGGGGGCAGATCCGGCCCGCGAAGTGGTTTCATGCGGCCCGCGAAGCCATCCTGGAAACAGTGAGGGAACGGCCCCCACTGCCTTGGCCCTGGCCCAGAGACCCTCCTTCTGCCAGAGACCCTCAGATCTGTCCCACTCCTGCCCAGGCCCCCCACAGGCACCTTTGATGCGAACGATGTAGAGCTGGCCACGCCCACCCAGTAGGCCATACACACTCTAGCCACGCCCACCCAGTAGGCCACACCCACCCAGGCCACACCCACCCGGCCCCCTGAGGGCAACCACAATGCTGATGCGGCCCTCAATGAAATGGAGTTTGACACCCCTGTGCTAAAGTATCACGAAGCATTAAAAAAATGATTAAGATTAAAGGTTGATCGTACAGTTCTGGCCACCATCTTGAATCGTTTTGACACACACACACACACAAATAACACACATACATAGGGAGGGGCCCAGTGGGAAATGACCACATCACTTTGCTACCTTGTTGTTGCTTGTGCTACGGGTATTGCAGTTTAAAAAAGCTTCTTGAAAGCATCAAATGTGCCATCGGCTGAAAAACATGGATTACTTCCAATGTAACTTGGAGCAATGAGTACTTCATCAGAAGGTGAATTTGTCATTATGCCTTTTAATAAAGTGTACGTTGGAAAAAGTTCCACCTCTGACTGTTGCCACCACAGAGTAACCCAGCTCTTCCGGTTTAATTTCTGTGAGTTTTTCTCAATTTCTGGCATATCAGGTTGTCCTTGACATGCAACCATTCATTCAATGGCCGTTCAAAGTCACAATGCACTAAAAAAAAAGTTATTTATGACTGGTTTTTACACAACCATTGCAGCATCCCCATAGGCACGTGATCAAAATTGAGGGTCGGTTGGCAACTGGCTTGTATTTATGATGGCTGCAATGTCCAGGGGTCATGTGATCCCCTTTGGCAACTTTCTGACCGGCCAAGATTCGCTTAACAATTGTGTTCCTAACTTAACAACCTCAGTGATTTTGCGCAACAACTGTGCCAAGAAAGGTGGGAAAATGAGGCCAAACTCACTTAACAGCCATCTTGCTTAGCAACAGGAATGTTGAGCTCAACCTTGTGGCCGTACGTCAAGGACTATCTGTATGGAGGCTGACTTTTCTTTCTGCTCAGTCGACAAGGAAAGTGTCCATTTATTGTACTGGGTCCTGTTAAAAGTACTGGATTTTGGAACGATTATAACTATGTGAGGAGGGGAGAGTGGGTCTTCACACACACACACACACACACACACACACACACACCTTAAATCTCCACCACTCTGGAAAGCCCTCCACCACATGACAAAAATTGCTTTTAAGGAGGGGAAATGGACCTCTGATAAATCTTCCCCAGCCCACCCCCTCCCCAGCGTCTCAATGTTTGTCTCAAGATTGCACAGCTCCAAATATGTTGAATCAGCCAAAGGCCAGCAAGATAACATTAGTTCCTTCACCACTTCTGAGGCTGGCTCAAGGACAAAAGAGAAGCGTGGCCTTCCTCTTGTGGCCAAGAATGAGGAAATCTCTCACATCAATGACTTCTTTTCTGGTGGGTCTCTTTAAGCTGCCAAGGAGACAGTTGTTTGTTTCACTTCCCCCTTGAGACGGCATCACTGTGGGCAGCCAATTGCTGTTGTAAGATGTAAGACGAGCAATAGTAATCAACCAGATCTTCTGCTTGGACATTGTTGATGGTTAAGGTGGCAGAAGAGCCACCTGTAAATCTGGAGAACCGCTCTGGAATTCCGGGGTGTGTGTGTGTCTCTTGTTGTGCTGGTAGTTCAACAACCTGGACAAACTGTTGGGTTTCTGTTGGTACCAGGAGATGTGGTACTTGTTGATGCTTGCAGTGTTCCTCGTGCAAAAGATGACAACTCTGCCTCCAAGGGTACTGACAGGAAGGCTGGCTGAGTTAATACAAACTGGCCCCAGGATCCTAAAATAGAATATAAATAGAATAGAAAATAGAATGGAATAGAGTAGAGTGAGTAGAGTAGAGTAGAATAATATGGAGTGGAGTGGAGTGGAGTGGAGTGGAGTGGAGTGGAGTGGAGTGGAGTGGAGTGGAGTGGAGTGGAGTGGAGTGGAGTGGAGTACAGTGGAGTACAGTGGAGTAGAGTAGAGTAGAGTAATATGGAATAGAATAGAATAGAATAGAATAGAATAGAATAGAATAGAATAGAATAGAATAGAATAGAATAGAATAGAATAGAATAGAATAGAATAGAATAGAATAATAAGTCAGAGAAGAACCAAGACCAATAAAACTCTTGATCAATCGAAGTTGGATCTCCCATGCATTGCAGAAGAACTGTTTTTTCTAGGAATGCCCCAGTTGTTTTAAGTTTTCTTTTACCTGCAAAGTAAAAAAAATCAAGAAAAGGACAGATATTTGTGCCATGGTCAAGGGGGGAAAAATCGGTATTTCTTGCAATAAGGCTCTCTCTCTCTTTCTTGCATCTTTTCTTAAAGTCTTGAAAAGGACAGGATATAAATACATGCAAATGAGATGCCTTCTTGGATTGTTACATAACTATTCATGTCTCTTTAGATAATGAAGAGAAGAGCATTGCTAAAGAAGCATGGGATCTTCTAGGAACAGTCTCACAACGTGCTTCTTGAGTGAAAGAGAGGGTGGGATCCAACTACATTTAATTTATTTCTATTTAGTTTTCATGCTACATCAAACCTAGCTAATAGGGATAATGCGCAATTATATGTTGATCAATTTGCTCCTTGTTGCCGTTCAGTTGCATCACGTCATAACTGACACCTGGTGACCCCTTGGATAAAAATCTCTCTAAGATTTGTCCATCTTCTAGTGAACTACACAATTCTTACAGGTACATTCCTGCATCTTCCTGGACCAGTCTTGGTATACGATTAGCCTCTTGTTCTTATTCTGTTCTATTTTATCTCAGTTTAAGAAAACAAAAATCACAACCTGCTAATAACTAAGAGTGTTAGGATCGGGCAAAATCCAACTGAAATTGCCAACGGAGCTCAGATTTGCAATCTGATTAGATCCAGACTTGCAATGAACAGCCTTTACGTCATGCCTACCTCAACTTAGAGACATCTGCTTTGAAACAGCAATTAAAATTACATCCCATTGTCTACTTCATGCTTTACATCCTCATTCTGTTATTTCCGAATGATGGAGGCTTTGGAATAATAGACAATCCATGTTTGATGCTTGTAACATAGACGTGTTCTTGGGGTTTTTTTGCACCTAGGAGTAGATCATAGGGCCTGAAGGGACCTTGGAAGTCTTCTATTCCAATGACCTACTCAAGGCAAGAGACTTTATTCCATCCTGGACAAATGGTTGTTCAATATTTTCTTGAAGACCTCCAGCAATGGAGCACGACGACTCCAGGAGACAAGCTGTTCATGAAGCTACCTGATTTTAAATATATGGTTTGACACACACCCCTCCCTTAGTGGCATTCACTGATCTATTGCTCTCATTTTCTTATTAGGTTGCATGCCCATTTGGCTTTTCCTACGATAGACACCTGTGTAACAGACACACATTGCAGTACATGAATGGTCCTCAACCACCACAACGAATGCAAACGGAAAGTTCTCATCTGCAGCAGAAGGTTTTTGCCTCACTTCCCTCTGTAGGTTGCATCACTGTGAAACATCCAGTTACTGTCGTAAGACTGACAATAATATTTCGCCTCATCTTCTGGTTGAACACCAGTAATGGTTAAAGTAGCTCTAGAACTGTCGGTTGCTCCAGAGAATCGGTCTGGAATGTCAGCGGGCCTGTACATGTGCTGATAAATCAATAGTTTGGGTGGTTCAATGGATTTCTGTTGATACCAGGACACATAGTAACCAGACATAGCTCCATTGCTCCTCGTACAGGAGATCTGGACCTTTCCTTCAAGAGCTGCTGCTACAGAAGCTGGCTGAGTCAACACAAATTGGGCCGAGGCCCCTGAAAGAAACAAAACAAAGGGAAGCAATGGCCTGGTGAGACTTGGGTTCCATCAAAGTCAACTGAAAAGCGGAGGAAGCCCTTTAACATTGTAGTAGGTTAACAGAATAATAGAAGAACTGAGTTGGAAGGGACCTTGGAGGTCATCTAGTCCAACCCCCTGCTCAGGCAGGAAACCCTATCCCATTTCAGACAAGTGGTTGTCCAATCTCTTCTTAAAAGCGTCCAGTGAGGGAGCACCCACAACTTCTAAAGGCAAGCTGTTCCACTGATGAATTATTCTAACTGTCAGGAAGTTTCTCCTTAGTTCCAGGTTGCTTCTCTCCTTGATGAGTTTCCATCCGTTGCTTCTTGCCCTGCCTTCAGGTGCTTTGGAGAATAGCTTGACTCCCTCTTCTCTGGGGCAACCCTTGAGATATTGGAAGGCTGCTATCATGTCACCCCTAGTCCTTCTTTTCAATAAACTAGACATACCCAATTCCAGCCACTGTTCTTTATACCTTTTAGCCTCCAGTGCCCTAATAATCTCTTCTCGGTTACATCTCTCGTTGATTCTTATCCCCAGAGAGCAAAAGTTATAAATCCAAGGGTTTACATTTGGAAACAAGTTCTCCTTTACCTGTGCAATAAGAGAAAATGAGGAAGAAGAGAGCAGCTTGTGCCATGTCGAAGCTAACAGTATAAGGGATGGCCATGCGGATGTCCTCGATGCAAAGCGTTTCCTTTAAAGGCCAAGTGAGGGAAAATGCAAAGGCATGCAAAGGCACTTCCTCTGCCTTGGTAGTTATCATCACCATTCAGGCCCACTGTAAAATTATAGGGAGGGGAAGACACCTTGTCACTGGAACAAGCTCTTAAATTGGCCAGTTAAGAGGACATACTCATGGACTGTGCAGTTGGTTTGACTTGACTAACATTTATCTGAATCAGGATTTCTCCAGACACAACTCTGAAGTCGAACCAAGGATGGAGAAGCAATGGTGTCCCAGTTTTTGCCATAGATGGATTCCTAGAAGATCTTACTGGCACCGCCAGCTTTGACCCAAATGGTGTTATAAATGGATGGATGACTCTAGACTGGTTTTTTTGCTTTTCTTTTATTCAGCCCCTACCATTCCTTTCTTCTCCAGTCTTTTGGTCAACCTTTCTCCCCCACCACCAAAGAAGACTTGCAGGTCATAGCAATGGCAATAGCGCTTAGACTTATATTCCACTCCCTAGTGCTTTGCAGCAGTTTACAGAGTCAGCATATTGCCCCCCCTCAACAATCTGGGTCCTCATTTTGCTGACCTCGGATGGATAGAAGGCTGAGTCAACCTTGAGCTGGTCAGGATTGAACTCCCAGCTGTGGGCAGAGTTAGTCTGCCCTGCTTGCATTCTAACCACCGCACCACCACAGCTCCTGTGCCATCATGGCTGCAAACTATTCCTATTTCTTCTTCTTCTCCTCCTCCTTTCTTCTTCTTCTTCTTCTTCTTCTTCTTCTTCTTCTTCTTCTTCTTCTTCTTCTTCTTCTTCTTCTTCTTCTTCTTCGGCTATTGCTAAGCACATTGATTTGTGCTTTAAATTGTAAGCCACCCTGAGTCTTCGGAGAAGGGCGGGATATAAATGGGATTTTTTTAAAAAGACACACAAAATCCTGGTCACTCAGAGTCTACAACGGCTAGAAGCTGAGATCCAAGGAGGAACATGTCAGAGCTCCTCTTGATGTCTTCAGCTGAAGAATGGAAAGCCAAGAAGATTGTGGATTTTGGAGAAATATCTGGACCAGAAAAGGCAGGAAGTCCAAGAAGGAACATTATTGGCCAAGTAGAGTAGGAAGGAAGGAAGTACGTTCAGAGTTGGTGAGATCCCCTAATTGTAAAGAACTTACAGTTAAGGTAGTCCTGACCTATATGACATTGGATAGCTAGCCTGTTCTTCTCTGAAGATATCCTGTTGGATTTTTATTAGTTTTTCCCCCCATACATTCAGTAATAATTTTTTAAATTTTTTCAACTAACCTGCTGTCTGAGTTTACATTCTCTAATACATATTTAATTCCTAATCCTTTATTCTTTCCTCTAGCCATCGATAAAATAAGTCCCAAGTTTGATAATATTCTGTTTCCTCCCTTTCTTTCAGTCTCATAGTCAGCCGGTCCATCTCTGTGCCTTCTAGTATTTTTTAAATTATTTCTTCATCTGATGGTATTCCTTCATTTTTCCAGCATTGCGCGAATATAATTCTTGCTGCTGTTGTGACCTGCAAAATCAAATATAAGCTTCGTTCGTTAGTCTTTTCTGGCATTATAAGGTAAAGGTAAAGGTTCCCCCGCACCTGCGTGCTAGTCGTTTCCAACTCTAGGGGCCGGTGCTCATCTCCGTTTCAAAGCCGAAGAGCCAGCGCTTGTCCGAGGACGTCTCCGTGGTCATGTGGCCGGCATGACTAGACGCCAAAGACGCACAGAACACTGTTACCTTCCCACCGGAGTGGTCCCTATTTTTCTACTTGCATTTTTTTACGTGCTTTCAAACTGCTAGGTTGGCAGAGGCTGGGTCGAGTAACAGGCGCTCACTCTGCTACACGGCACTCGGGATTCGACCCGCCAAACTGCCGACCTTCTGATCGACAAGCTCAGCGTCCTAACCCACTGAGCCACCGCGTCCCTTTCTGGCGTTATACCCTAATTAAAAAAAGTTTCTGATTATTCTTTCTTATCCAGCCAACCAACGCATTCAGACAATCTTAAAGAGTCAGAACTATTCCTGAGAACTGGATAGTGATGAGAGAAGAGATGAAGGTCAATAGAAACACCTCATCAGTTTCATCTGGATATCAGATAACATGAGGAAAAAAGCTATCAGACAGCTAACCCATACCCCAGTTGTCAAGATGTAATCTCATAGCACCACCGTCTGGATATTCCCTAAACAAAGAGATCAGAAACATCGTGAAACTCTGCCGATCTGTCAGAAGATCTTTAAGACTTGCCTATTTTCCCAAAAATGGTGGCTGGGAGGGTTTAGGCGAGCCTGTGAGTTATTGTGATTAGTGTCGATGATGTGAGCTGCCATGTTTTATTTTTAGCCCATTTTATTCTCTTAGGATGATGTTGGTGTTTTTAGCCGTGCCCAGAGAAAAACGACAAACGTTTCTATGAGATGGTGGGGCCATATAAGTAGAATTTATGAACAAATAAAGTCAATGGCTACAAGATCATATTGTCTTGAGTGTTTGGAGCTTCCACCTGCCCTACATTTGACTGAGAAATTTCCCAGCAGTAGGAAGAATTAACCAGTGGAAGAGCTTGCCTTCACAAGTTGTGGGTGCTCCATCACTGGAGGCTTTTAAGAAGAGACTGGACAGCCACTTATCGGGAGCGGTATAGGGTCTCCTGGTTGTGCAGGGGGTTGGACTAGAAGACCTCCAAGATCCCATCCATCTCTGTTATTTCGTTTTTTTATTTATTTGGTTTTTTAAAAAAAAATTTTTATCAGTTTTTTTCAATTTACCACCTATATATCTAGAAAGCATCATGGTACCTGGGTAGCCATCAATTGAATAAGCATCTCTGTTATTTTGTGACATGGCTACAGCCTTCGAAGAGACTGTGAAGAACCCAGGGCAGAAATTCTGTGTTAAATCAAACATAGTCATAGGTCAACTGAGCCCTTTCCTTCCACCCACCGTGGAGTCCCAGTCCAATCGTAGTCTCCTTCTAGAATTCAAATACCCTCACATCCCTACGTGTCTAAAAGAGAATGGCACCAGCAAAAGAGCACCTGACAACTAGACAAGGCTAAGAGGAACCAAGAACAAGATGTCACACATTGCCCAGCCACGCATATTCGACATCGCCTGCTGAAAGGTTTTTGATCAGCTCTTCAGGGCAATTGTAGCATCGTGTACGAGCCACTGCCTGCATAAGCGGCGCAAAAATAGTCAGCCTCATCTTCTGCCTCAAGACTGGAGATGCTTAACATGGCAGATGTTCTAGAGCTTTCAACAGAACCGGAGAATCGTGCTGGGATTCCAGAGGCTCTGCCGCTATCAGCATATATAAGGAGTTTAGGGGCACTGCCAGACTTCTGTTGATACCAGGAGGAATAACCTGTTCCAATCGTTCCACTGCTTTGACGACAAGTGATTTGCACTATCTCTCCAAGAGATCCAGACACAGAGGCTGGTTGATTCAGGACAAACTGGGAAAAAGTCCCTGGGAAAAAAAAAAGCAAAGGTGACAGGAAAGACTCAGTCAGCACGACGTTCACTGAACTTAGGAGAAATGTGTGGTAGGAACAGAAATCTGAAATCAAAGAAGTAGAGGAGAAACCACTTCCCTGGATTATTAGGTGATGGGGGAAAGAGTGGAAGTCCCAGCCATTTTTAGTAGATATCCCAAGTCATCAATTACCTGTAAAGGAAGAGGAGAGGATGAGAAGAAGAGGCAGCCAAGCCATGGTGGAAGTTGGGATCAGGACTGAGTTTTCTGCAGAGCCAGCTGTCCTCTCTGCCCTTAAGCCTTTTGCCAGTGGGGCATTCAAATTCATGCAAATGTCCTGCAGGCTCATCAATTCTTCCTCAGATATGAGGGGCTGCTTCAGAGGAAAGGAAAGAGCGTCCTTTGAAGATTCCTCCTCTTCAAGCAGTAGGATTTGCAGGTGGAGCTTTTGAGGACACATTCCCTTCCATTCTGTTTTTATTTCCCCCCTGTTTCTGCCATATGTGCTCTTGGAAATAACGCGTGTTTTCTCATTGCTACTGATAACATAAATAACAAGCCTCCTTAAACTAGAACTTTGTGGACTAAAATTTCAGACCTAGTTTAGAAAACACGGCAAACTTGACCTCTACTGGTTAGGTCACCATAGCCTCAAAGTATTTCATAGCTGTTGGGTAAAGCAGAAGCCAAGATTCTCTTTGTCAAAATACAGAAGAAAAGTGATCTACATGATCATGATCATAGTCAAGGAGAGAAGCAACCTAGAACTAAGGAGAAACTTCCTGACAGTTAGAACAATTAACCAGTGGAACAACCTGCCTCCAGAGGTGGTGAATGCTCCAACACTGGAGGTTTTTAAGAAGAGACTGGACAGCCATTTGCCTGAAATGGGATAGGGTTTCCTGCCTGAGCAGGGGGTTGGACTAGATGACCTCCAAGGTCCCTTCCAACTTCTTCTTCTTCTTCTTCTTCTTCTTCTTCTTCTTCTTCTTCTTCTTCTTCTTCTTCTTCTTCTTCTTCTTATTATTATTATTATTATTATTATTATTATTATTATTATTATTATTATTATTATTATATGTAAATAGCATGTTGAAATTTATTTTTTGTGGCTCAAAAGGGGGAGAAGGAGGAAGACGAATAGGAAGGGGAACACAGCTATGAGCTAGAAAACCATAGAGTTAAAAAAAATCCAAAGTTTAAGACAAACAAAGATCAACAAAGGAGATTCCAGCTGTAGGCAATCTGAGAGGGATTGAAGATGCTCAAGGAGACAGAATAGGAAGAACTACGAAGAGGGAGGAAGAGAACTGAGTTGGGGCTTCAAAGGGCCTCTCTTATTTTGCTCACGTATCTGATGATCCCAGGAGTTGTATTAATCTCCAGTGTTTCCACTCATTTTGGTTAAAGAAATCCTGACTTTTCTCTGTAGGATGGTGAAAGGGAAGAGGGGTGATTAAGGACAAGTTCTGAAAGAAAGCAAAGAGGGGGAAAAAATCTTCAGCCAAGGAGGTAGAATTTCAAAGGGGAGAGAAACTTTAGATGTGAAAGGGAAGAGTGAGGGACTCCAAAGAAGCTTCTCTTATCAGAATTGGTCCAGAAGAACCAAAACATGAGTGTTCCAGATCAGGAGGGTTGATGCTAGAAATGTTGTCCAAGGAGCATTGCAGTAGGCATAGAAGATCAGGAGGAAACATGGCTAGGTTGTAGTTGAAATGTGGGATAAAGATCAACAATATGGTTGTTGTCTCCAAACAACTATTAACAGAAGTGTTCTGTGGGTGACTCTTTATGTTCAATGATTCATAATCCATCATTCAACTGATCCCCTTCATTCCCCCCACCATGAAGTCCCAGAGCAATAATAATAATAATGACCTTCCCCAGTTCAGACACCATCACATCCCTGAGAGTAGGCATGGCACCAAGAAGGAAGCACCTTCCAGTTTGAGAAGGTTAAGAGGAACCAAGAACAAGATGTCACACATTGCCCAGCCATGCATACCGCAGATCTCCTGCTGAAAGGTTTTTGTTCAGCTCTTCAGGGCAATTGTAGCATCGTGTACGAGCTACTGCCTGTATAAGCGGCGCAAAAATAGATAGCCTCATCTTCTGCCTCAAGATTGGAGATGGTTAACACGGCAGATGTTCTAGAGCTTTCAACAGAACCGGAGAATCGTGCTGGGATTCCAGAGGCTCTGCTGCTATCAAAATATATGATGACTTTGGGGGCACTGCCAGACTTCTGTTGATACCAGGAGGAATAACTTGTTCCAATCGTTCCACTGCTTTGACTACAGGTGATTCGGATTGTGCCTCCAGGAGATCCAGACACAGAGGCTGGTTGATTCAGGACAAACTGGGAAAAAGTCCCTGAAAAAAAAAGGAAAGGTGACAGGAAAGACTCAGTCAGCACGACGTTCATTGAACTTAGGAGAAATGTGTGGTAGGAACAGAAATCTGAAATCAAAGAAGTAGAGGAGAAACCACTTCCCTGAATTATTAGGTGATGGGGGAAAGAGTGGAAGTCTCAGCCATTTTTAGTAGATATCCCACGTCTTCAATTACCCATAAAGGAAGAGGAGAGGATGAGAAGAAGAGGCAGCCAAGCCATGGTGGAAGTTGGAATCAGGACTGACTTGTCTGCAGAGCCAGCTGTCCTCTCTGTCCTTAAGCCTTTTGCCAGTGGGGCATTCAAATTCATGCAAATGTCCTGCAGGCTCATCAATTCTTCCTCAGATATGAGGGTCTGCTTCAGAGAAAAGGAAAGAGCGTCCTTTGAAGATTCCTCCTCTTCAAGCAGTAGGATTTGCAGGTGGAGCTTTTGAGGACAGTCTCCTGTTTAGATGAGCAAGAACTTTGGGAAGGACTTCAAAGCAGCTCCAGAGGACAAAGTTCACATGAGGAACATCTTCTCTTTCTCTCCTTGATCCCTCTTTGTTCAGGCTGAGGAACATCCCTCTCAGCTCTTCAGGGAAATTATGGCCCATTTTAGAGATGTTATAGGGACATGGTGGCTCAGTGGGTTAGGACACTGAGCTTGTCGATCAGAAGGTCGGCAGTTTGGCGGGTCGAATCCCAAGTGCCGTGTAACAGAGTGAGCGCCTGTTACTTTCCCAGCTTCTGCCAAACTAGCAGTTCAAAAGCACGTAAAAATACAAGTAGAAAAATAGGGACGACTACGGTGGGAAGGTAACAGCGTTCCGTGCGCCTTTGGCATCTAGTCATGCCAGCCACATGACCACGGAGACGTCCTCGGACAAGCGCTGGCTCTTCGGCTTTGAAATGGAGATGAGCACCGGCCCCTAGAGTCGGAAACGACTAGCACGCATGTGCGGGGGAACCTTTACTTTTACCTTAGAGATGTTAACAACGAGAACTGACTATGTTGGTTCACAAGGTGGTGTTTTCCTGAAAACCTGCTCTGCTCATCAAAGGGAATCTCCAAGAGCTGCCAATTGAGTAAGCTACAGTACACCGACTACTAAGATAAGAGCTGGTGTCCCACCGTGATGTAAAAATGAAGCTGGATGCAGGGCACTCCCTACACCAAATTCCAAAATCAGTGGTTTCCAAAATAGTGTGGTTTCTCTGAGGATATCACATTATCTTTCTTCCTTGCCTATCTCACGGATTTTATTCATTCACCCATTTAAATTCAGGTTTACCCTAGAACAGGGGTAGGCAACCTTGGCTCTTTTATGACTCATGGACTTCAACTCCCAGAATTCCTGAGCCAGCATAAAAGAGCCAAGGTTGCCTACCCCTGCCCTAGAACATAGAATAACAGAGTTGGAAGGGACCTTAGAGGTCTTCTAGTCCAATCCCCTGCTTGAACAGGAGAGCCTACATCATTTCAGACAAATGGTTGTCCAGTCTCTTTTTGAAAGCCTCCAGTAATGGAGCACCCACAACTTCTGAAGGCAAGCTATCCCATTGGTTGATTGCTCTCGTCTTTAGGAAATTTCTCCTTAATTCCAGGTTGCTTCTCTGCTTGGTTAGTTTCCAACCATTGTTTCTTGTCCTGCCTTCTGGTGCTTTGGAAAACAGGTTGACACCCCCCCTCCTTTGTGGCAGCTCCTCAGACATTGGGACACTGCTATCATGTTTCCCCTGGTTCTTTGTTTCGCTACACTAGACAAACCCAATTCCTGTCATCGTTCTTCGTACATTTTAGCCTCCAACCCTCTAATCATTTTGTTTCTCTTCTCTGCACTCTTCCCAGAGTCCCAACATATTTTTTTGGTATTGTGGTGACCAGAACTGGTTGCAGTATTCCAAGTGTGGCCTTACTAAGGCTTTGTAAAGCGGTACTAGAACTTCACGTGATCTTGATTCTATCTCGCTATTAAGGCAACCCAGAATCGCACACTAGGATGAACCATGGTTAGCATTTTGTCCTTGTCTAAGAAGACCCATTTGAGTACTTGATGTTGAGTTTAGAAAGATAAGTCTGTGGTGGTGGGGGGGGGTTGTTGTTGTTTAAAAAATGAGAAAGGCTACAATCATGTCGCTTCTTGATAGTTTTAAGAACTTCTTTATTAGAAAGGAAATGAAACCCATGGAAGTGTCTTACTTCCTTTCAACGTTTTTTGTCTCACTTCTCTATCCAAATGAAGCACTGTGCACCCGTCCCCGATCCAAACCAAACAGTAATAAGTGGCCTCGTCTTCCACCAAGGCCTCCATGATGGTCAGGGACATGATGTTCCCTGACCTGGAGCCAGAGAAAGGGGCAGGAACGCCTGTTGGCCTGCGGCTGGTGCTGTATATTAAGAGCCTTCGAACCCGCTCTGACTTCTGCTGGATCCACCGTGGGTAGTTGCTGTCAGTAAGTGTTCCACCCTCATATCTACAGGACATGGTGATTGTCCCTCCTGGAGCTACAAAATCTGGATCTTTCAAGCTCTGAAGCTGCTGGATGCTGGCTCCTGAAGGAGCACATGGAATTAAGGGAATAAGAGAGAACATGGAATTAAGGAACAAAAGCTGAAACTACATTATAGAGCCAAACCATGGCCAGCATTTGCCTGCGCTGCCTTCCACATGAAGGCCCTCGAAAGGATTTCCCCTTCTAACCCCTTATTCTCCTGGTCTCACCGAAGGAAGACAGGATGCTGAACAGCAGAAGAAGCCAAGCCATGGTGGACAACTAGATAATCTTCCTGGATGAAATGATCAATGTTTGGCTTGTACCCGGCCTCTCTTAAACTCCTAGAGGTGAGGAGTGTAATTAGCATGCAAATGAGGTGTTTTTTTGAAAAAACAATGCTGATGCCTGTATTAATCTCCAATGTCTCCACTCTTTTTGGAGAAGAGATGCTGACTCTTTCTCCAGTGGATGCTGAAACAGAAGAGGACTGATTAGGACAACCTGGACCAAAAGCTCCAAAAGAAAGCAAGGCACAAAGGAAACTTTCAGCCAAAGAGATGTAATTTCAAAGGGGAGAGAAACATTAGACCTGCAAGTTGAGAATGAGAGACTCCTAAGAACCTTTTCTGATCAGAAATGATCAGTTAGGAACCAAAAGGTGGGTGTTCCAGATCAGAAGGGTTGTTAGAAAATCTAAAGTGGACCAACACCATTGCAGTAGGTGGAGAAGAACAGGAGGAGACATGGCTAGGTCATAGTTGAAATGTGGGATGAAGGTGGACAATATGGCTATTGTCTCCAAATGGACCATTATGTGAAGACCTCTTGGTGAATGTGAATGTGAAGTGAAATGTAGCCATGATTCAACTGATCACTTTCATTCCACCCACCATGAAATCCCACACCGATTATAACACCCTTCTGGACTTGAGTTATCATCACATCTCTAAGAGTCTAAGAGGTCGTGACAGCAGGAAGGAAGCAGCTGAGAATTTGAGAAGGCTAAGAGGAACCAAGGAGATATTGTCACACATTGGTTAGTCATGCATATTGGTGTTCACCTGCTGCAAGGTTTTTGTTCAGCTCCTCAGTGGGATTGTATCTTTGTGCACTGGCCACCACCCAAATAAACCAGGCAATAATAGTCAGCCTCATCTTCTGCCTCAAGACTGGAGATGACAAAGTGCTGTTAAAAGAATGCTTTGCCTGTAGTATTTCTCTGTTTCAAATTCAGCACTAGAAATATGCGTGATTTATGTGGATGGAAAGAAGATTGGAATAATGTTTCCTCACCCATCTCACTGCCATTTTTGATTCACGCAATGAGCTTCAGGTTGAACAGGATCTACGAATTCTGGCAAAACACCACTGCCATAACGACACAAAGAAATAATAGATATTGGAGTGTTAAACTACTTTTCTTCGTTGTTGTTTTTTAAAAAAAAAACTTGGAAAATTGATGTCCAGATATTTTCTTAATAGTTTTGATGAATGCTGTGACTTCTTGGCACATATCAGACCCCAGAACTAAGAAAAGGCATGCTGAATCACTTCACAACACTCCTCTTTATTGTTCCTCACCTATAGATAGAAATCTTGCCAAACTAAGGCAACTTCTTGAATCATTAAAGAACTTTTAAGGAAGAACTATCTTGACCCTCTTTCTACCAACCAACTATCTAAACTTTGCTGTCTCTTGGTCCTCTGGAATGCAGCTCCTCCCTCCTGGGAATCCAGACTACATTCCACCACAGCCCTTGAAAATGTGCAATCGCTATCCAGAAAGCCTTTGCTCAAGAAGTTCATTTAAGATCTCTATTATAGTAAGAGAATTTTTGCTTCACTTCTCCATTTGACTCAAGCACTGTGTACCCGCTCCCAGTCCAGACGGCACAGTAATAAGTTGCCTCATCTTCACTCAAAGTTCCTGCAATGGTCAGGGACATGGTGTTCCCGGAGGTGGTCCCAGTGAAGCGGGTTGGGACACCAGTTGGCCTGCTGTTGCTGGTAGCAACTAAGAGCCTTAGAACTTCCCCGGGCTTCTGCTGGAGCCATCGAAGGTAATTGTTGTCTGATATAATCCCACCACTATAGCGACAGGACATGGTGAGCGTGCCACCTACAGCTACAGATTCTGAATTCTTCAGGCTTTGCAGCTGCTGGACACTAGCCCCTGAAAGAGAATATGTTTTTTTTTTAAAAAAAATAATAGCAACAGTTCTACACTGTGGCATATAATAGCATGACAACCAACATTTGCTTGCACTGTGCTTCCTGTGAAAAATCATCCAAAGAGTTATCTTTTCATTCCCCTGATTCTCTTGTCTCACCAAAGGAGGATGAGATGGTGAAGAGCAGAAGAATCCAAGCCATGGTGGGTGGTGAGGTCTTCTTCCCGAATCTAAAGATCCCTACATGTCTTCTCTCAGGTCTGTCTTAAACCCCTAGAGGAGAGGAATGCAACCTGCATGCAAATCAGGTGTCTGTTTAAACAATGCTCATCTCTGCACCTTGTCAATCAAGAGATCGTGTTTGTGAACTTGGTGACAAAGAGGCACACCAGCGAAATAAGAGTTCAGAGCAGCAACTGGAGAATCCTAGACTGAAATCCCAACTCCACCATTAAGTTCATTGAGTTGTCTTCAGCCATGATTCTCATTCGGCCTATTTCACTGCTTTCAATTATTATGAAAACAGAGACCATCAACATGGCTTTGTGGACAGTAAAATAAACCAACTATTGTGTAGTGGGTTCTGTCCGAATTTCGCCATGGTGTGTCCTGTTTCTCCGTTTTTTTCCTGACCGCAAGCGCTCGCTTGCCGGCCATAGATGGTTCGGGGAAAGGATCCCACCTTCATCGCCACTATTACGTAGTGGGTTCTTGACCGCATGGCAATATGAAGGACAAAGGGTTCAGCATGACAGCTCTTTATTGGTGGACGTACTGAACTGTCACTGCATGTGGTTTTTTTTAGTTCGTCCGAAAAGCTCATTTCTAATTGTACATTTTCTCTCTGCTCTGCCCCTGTGTTGAAAACGTATCTGGTCACCATAGTGAATGTCATGTGGCCTAGCCATGTTATGAGTTAGCTTTGCTGTGTGTGCAAGCGTAAGAAAGTTTTTTTCTATTCTTTGTCTCTTCACTTTCCTTTTACTGCCTGATGAGAGAATGTAGTTAGTGTTCTTTCTTCTTATATCTTTTCTTTTGTAATTAAAGGTTATTTAGTAGAATATGCATCGTGTTTTCTTTCCTTCACCCATGCATCATCTGGAGCACCGTCCGTCGCCCTCTGACAGGTTAATACCTCGACATGAACTGACAATAGGGGCTACCTGGTACCCCCTTATATACCTGGCTAGGTACACAGGTAGCCAATCCCTTTATGTGGTTTTCCCGCCGGGCGCTTATCCGCCAATCCTGGCACAGTACAGCGCCACCTGATGGTAATAGCGAGCCGCTGCATGTGTTTTATTAATCCCCATACATAACACCAACGTTAGAAACACCTTTTGAGCTTTGTTGGCCATCCCTTAATGGAAGGGTTGCAATTCTTTCCCATGACATTCTATGGTGTTTTGCATTTTACTCAGCTTCTGAAACTTCTTGCTCCTTAGAAAGGAAAATAATAATAATAATAATAATAATAATAATAATAATAATAATAATAATAATAATAATGTTGGAAGGGACCTTGGAGGTCATCTAGTCCAACCCCCTGCTCAGGCAGGAAACCTTATACCATTTCAGGCAAATGGCTGTCCAGTCTCTTCTTAAAAACCTCCAGTGTTGGAGCATTCACCGTTTCTGGAGGCAGGTTGTTCCACTGGTTAATTGTTCTAACTGTCAGGAAGTTTCTCCTTAGTTCTAGGTTGCTTCTCTCCTTGATTGGTTTCCATCCGTTGCTCCTTGTCCTGCCTTCAGGTGCTTTGGAGAATAGCTTGACTCCCTCTTCTTTGGGTCAGCCCCTGAGATATTGGAAGACTGCTATCATGTCACCCCTCACCCTTCTCTTCATTAAACTACACATACCCAATTCCAGCAACCTTTCCCTATATGTTTTAGCCTTCAAGCCCCCATCTTGAAAAAGGTCATCCTTGAATAAATGCCATGTTTTCCTCTACACCAGAAAGTGCTGGAATATGAATCAGTAGTAGTTGATTTTCTCCTATGGGCTGTGTTCTGTGATGTAAAGCAGCCTTGATGTTAGAGGAGATTGAAGGGAGAGGGAGAAGGGAGAGAGGAAGGAGAGAGAGAGAGGGAGGGAGGGACAGAAAGAGAGGGAGGGAGAAAGAGAAAGAGGGAGAGGAAGAGGCAAAGAGAAAGACGAGGGAGAAATGGAGGAAGACAGAGGGGGAGGAAGGAAGAAAGGAAGAGAGGGAGAGAGATGAGGCAGGAGAGAGAGGGAGGGAGAAGGGAGAGAGGGGACGAGGGGAGGAAAAGATGGAGAAGATTTATGAATTTGAATTGAATCCAAATTAGTGATTTCTCCCTGCATTTGAATGCCTATTTCTGTTCCAAAGTAGAATTTCCATTTCAACTTCTCTGGTCCTTTCATCTGCAGATTGAGTACATCGTGAGCAGGAAGCTCAAGGGACCATTCAACTGGTAACGATGCCTGAAGACAGCAAAGAAAGAGAGAGTTTTTGCCATCCTTCCCCATTGCACTGAATGATTGTGCTACGCACTCCCTGTGTGTACGCTACAATAGTAAATGGCTTCATCTTCTGCCAAGGCTCCTGTTATGGTCAGCGACATCATATTCCCTGATTTGGACCCAGAGAACCGGGCTGGTACACCAGAAGGTTTGACATTGGTCTGGTAAACCAAGAGCCGGGGTGGTTTGCCTGGATGTTGCTGGACCCACCAAGGGTAATTGTTGTCAGTGATAATTCCAGTAGAGTATCTGCAAGACATGGTGACTGTCCTACCAAGAGGCACCGATTCTGGGTCCTTCAGGCTTTGCAGCTGCTGAAGGCTGAGATCTGCAAGGAAACACAGCACAGGACTGCTTTATTTAAGGGACTATGAAGAAGCCATGGCCACCATTTTGGAGAAGACACAGCTTCTCTCTTCCACCAACTCAAGGTAGCTCACCAATGGTGGCAAGGAATATGGCCAGGAAGAACATGCTGCTTATTCGGGGGAGACTTGATACGTTCATCTTCTTGAAGGAAAAAGATCTTCTCTTGGGGGTCAACCCAGTTGCTCTTAAATCCCCAGAGGCCAAAAAAATCCGTTCCTTCATGCAAATCACTTGCACCTTTAACTTCTGTCTGTGGGTGGTGGAACCACCACAAGAGAAACTCTGGCACCTGTTTGTTTGACTCTGTGCTGAAAGAGTCTTGTGCATTCTATCTTCTGCACATGGCTGGCTTCAGAGAGATGGTGGTAGAGAGGTTTGATATGATTAAGGGTGAACACAGTTGAGATTCAGAAAATATTTCCAAAGCAAACTAATTTTTGTGGAATGTGGTATAGTTAGATCTTCGGATAATGGGTAGACTCTATTCCCTTGGTCTCCAGACAAGCTGCTCTAGGTCAACACACGAAGAAGAAGCTTGGGATGAATCCTTAGATTCCTCCATATATCATGGAGTACTAGTAAATTCTGATTTGGATGGCCAAAGGCAAGGAATTTTAAATATTCTACAGACTGGCAGTGCATGGGATAATTTTATCAGGGTAATGAACATCCATTCCAGGCATCAGCCTCTTGTCCTCAATTTTCATATATAAACTATATCCTCCTACTTAAGGGTTACTTTTGGTAGATTTCAACCCATAGAGTCCAACTTAAATTTTCAAATCTTCCAGTCAAAGAAAGGAGAAAAGTCCCCTGACCCTAATAGTTATACTTTCTTTGCATAGTTCTCTTAATCTAGGTCCTCTCCGGATAATTATTTCTTTTCTCCTATGCCAGAAATGTTCAGTATGGTTTGAGAATTAAGCGCATGAAAGTTAGTGATGGTTATTTTAGTAGGAAGAACAACAGCAGCCCCTACAGGCCATTACAGTACCTACATATCCTCCTCCTCCTCTCTCTTCTCTCTTCTCCTCTTCCTCCTCCTCCTCCTCCTCCTCCTCCTCTTTTCTGTTTTTCCACCTTGCCCTTCACCCTTCTCCCTCCCCCCACCTCCTCCTCCTCCTCCTCAGAAAACAATGAGACACGTGTGATAACGCTCAAATAAAGATGTGATTGAGGATGAGGCTTCACCACAGTGATCATTCAGTGATCGATTACCACATTTGGCCGGTCAAAGATTCCAAATTTATTCCTGCGATGATTTCCTACAAAATTTGAGAAAGTCCTAACTCCAATAGGCCATTGATACCAACCAGGCTGATCTTTTAAGTTCTAAAAATAACAAATCATGTTTAGGGTCACCAAGCATTTTGAACTGGCCTTTTGGAAGAATGTTCCCCAGAAAATGCTGCTCATATTCGTAATGATGATTATCATGGCGATAATCCCTTCCAAAGGGTTATCTCTCTGTCATCTCACCATACCTACTGTCTGTCTGTTTTGTAGAGTTTAGCAGCAAAGATGCACTCTGGACATGCTCCAAAGGCCTCTCTTTTTTTAAAATAGCCAATCAAATGTCCCATCTCAATGGTGGCCTTTTTTTTTTTAGATGTCCTGGATTTGGAAAATTGACCAGGTATTTTGAGGGGCGGGAAATGGAAGAAAATCTGTTCTTCTTCCATAAAGGACAAAAACAAAACACCTCTTCAAATGTGAAGGTTGTTGTGATTCAGGGTCAGCCTGTGGGTTCGGCAGTTGGGTCGGACGATTCAGAAGAGGAGGAGGGGGGTGTTGGAGAGCCTGCAGAGGACAGCCCTGGCTTTGCAGATCCCTCAGCCAGGCCCCTCCCATCTGGTTACGACGCAGACCCAGCTGTGTGAGCCTGACAGCGTGGATGAAGATGACCCACAGCTGGCCCTGTTCAAGGACGCCCGACGCAGGAGGCAGTCAATTAGGAGTAAACAGAGGAAGGCAATGGGGCACCTCAGAAGGAGGCAGAGAGAAGCCATGCCTTGAACTGTTTAAAAGGGGAATGTGTGGGAGGGCTGGTTTGCTGAAGGCAACCGTTTGAATAGCTCCTGTTTCATGGTTCGTGTCTCTGTTTTGCTCTGTTTTATGTCAATAAATTTGGCAGGCTTAGTTCCAGCCTCTTGCCGTGTTGTAAAGGGGTTGTCCCTGCCTTTTCTGCAGGGCCGGTAGTAGGCTGGTACAGAACAAAGGTTGACTTTTTCCTGTTGGACCCTCTCCTGTGCTGCAATTATTTTATGCTTAGGAATATTCACAGCTGTACTGACTTTGTTCAGAAAGCTTTCATCTGCAGTCCGTTTCATGTAAGAGGTACCCAGACCAATCAAAGTTGCTCATATCCTGTAAGGTTTATTTTTTTGTCTCACTTCTCCATCTGAATCAGAGACTGTGCACCCGCTTCCGATCCAGACAGCACAGTAATAGGTGGCCTCATATTCCACTAAGGCCCCTGTGATGGTCAGGGACATGGTGTTCCCTGACCTGGAGCCAGAGAAATGGGCAGGAACACCTGTGTTTCTGGCGCTGGTGCTGTGTATTAAGAGCCTTGGGATCTGCTCTGACTTCTGTTGGACCCACACAGGGAAATTGTTGTCAGTGATAATTCCTCCACCATATATACAAGACATAGTGATTGTCCCTCCTGGAGCTACAAAGTCTGAATTCTTGAGGCTCTGAAGCTGCTGGATGCTGGCCCCTGAAAGAGAACACGGAATTAGGAAGATATTAAAATGAATCTATGCTGCACAGCAGGATCCACCATTTGCCCACGCTGGATTCCCTATGGGTGAGTCTCAAAAGGGCTATTTCCTCTGTTTCTCTTACTGGAAAAAGAGAGGACTATGAAGATAAAAAGCATCCAAGCCATGATGGAGAACTGGGGGGGCCTTCCTGAAGGAAAGACTCTTGAACTGGCATCCACCAGGTCTCTCTTAAGTCCCCCGGGGACGAAGAATGCAACTCTGTATGCAAATGGACTTTGCACATTGTACACGGGAGTGAAGGTGTTTGCCTGCACCCTGTTGGCCTACAGGAGATATTTCTGAGCTTAGGAAAATAATAATAATAAGTGAGCTGCTCCTTTTACAATATAACATGGAACCAGAGGATCCTAAGATGAAACGTGCATCCTTCCAACAAGTTAGTCGAGCGATCTTTCAGTTATAGCTCTTGTTCCTCTTCCTGTCCTATCAAACAGGGTTACCTGGAGGATGAAATGGATGGAGGATATCATCAATTATGTTCTGATGCAATAAGGGTTAGGGTCAAGGTGGAAGAAAACAACCAACTGGTCAGATATCACTGGAGGGCAGAAGTAATTACTTGCAGATGGTCTCACAAGTAACCCGGATTTGTAACGTGAAAGGTCTTATCGGTAAGGACTTTATCCAGAATCAACTAGTAACCAAGCTCATGAAGTCAGAGATGGGAGGTTAGGAACGTGGCAAGGTTTACCCATAACTACCCATGCTAGTGCATGCTGTAGCCACTGATACTTTCAAGGTGTCTGCAAGGTCAACCCTACTGTATGTAGTGTATTTGGTAATCCAATCATGAGGTTGTCTGAGATTTGTTGTTGTTAGTTGCGAAGTCGTGTCCGACCCATCACGACCCTATGGACAACATTCCTCCAGGCCTTCCTGTCCTCTACCATCTTCTGGAGTCCATTTAAGCTCACGCCTACTGCTTCAGGGACTCCATCCAGCCACCTCATTCTCTGTCGTCCCCTTCTTCTCTTGCCCTCAATCTTTCCCAGCATTAGGCTCTTCTCCAGTGAGTCCTTCCTTCTCATTAGGTGGCCAAAGGATTTGAGTGTCAGCTTCAGGATCTGGCCTACTAAAGAGCAGTCGGGGTTGATCTCCTCTAGGACTGACCGGTTTGATCGCCTCGCAGTCCAAGGGACTCGCAGGAGTCTTCTCCAGCACCATAGTTCAAAGGCCTCAATTCTTTTGCGTTCAGCCTTTCTTATGGTCCAACTTTCACTGCCATACATTGCAACTGGGAAGACCATAGCCTTGACTATACGCACTTTTGTTGACAGGGTGATGTCTCTGCTTTTTAGTGTGCTGTCTAGATTTGCCATGGCTTTGCCATGGCTTGTCTGAGATATGAGTGAATATAACCAGGATCTCCCAATCCAGGAGTGGACACAATTGGCAAACAGAATGAAGCTGTGCAAAGGTCCTCTGAGCCAGAGTTGCCTGCTGCTCCTTGAGCAGAAGGCCTGAGTTCGGGAAGGCACCCAAATGAAATGAACCTTTATTGTCAAAGTACAACTGTGTGTACATTGAGATTAGCTGAGCCTCCCTTTGTGCTCCCACCCACCAACACACAGTGACAACAAACCCTCCATCTTACTACACCATGTGAACCAACTACACCACACACCGGCCTCCCAAGTCAATTCTGCATAAAATTCACAAAAGTTCACAAAAGTTATTTCTCGTTCAAAAGCCTAACAGCACACAGATAGAAGCTCTTCTTCAGCCTGTTGGTATGGCTTGAGTAGGGGGATGGACTAGAAGACCTCCAAGGTCTCTTTCAACCCTATTATTCTATGTTCTAACTTTGAAAAACACTGCTCTAGTCAAAATGCACCTTCATCTTCAGACTGACCACAGTATGAACAGGAAGCTTCAGGGACAATTCAACTGCTATCGTTGCTTGAAGAGAGCAAAGAGAGTTTTTGCCTTCCTTCCCCATTGCACTGAATGACTGTGCCATGAGCCCCCTGGGTTTAAAGAGCAGTAATAGTTGGCTTCATCTTCTGCCAAGGCTCCTGTTATGGTCAGCGACATCATATTCCCTGATTTGGACCCAGAGAACCGGGCTGGAACACCAGAAGGTTTGACACTGGTATGGTAAACCAAGAGCCGGGGTGGTTTGCCTGGATGTTGCTGGACCCACCAAGGGTAATTGTTGTCAGTGATGATTCCAGTAGAGTATCTGCAAGACATGGTGACCGTCCCACCAAGAGGCACCGATTCTGGGTCCTTCAGGCTTTGCAGCTGCTGAAGGCTGAGATCTGCAAGGAAACACAGCACAAGACTGTTTTATTTAAAGGACTATGAAGAAGCCATGGCCACCATTTTGGAGAAGACACAGCTTCTCTCTTCCACCAACTCAAGGTAGCTCACCAATGGTGGCAAGGAATATGGCCAGGAAGAACATGCTGCTTATTCGAGGGAGACTTGATACGTTCATCTTCTTGAAGGAAAAAGATCTTCTCTTGGGGGTCAACCCAGTTGCTTTTAAATCCCCAGAGGCCAAAAACATCCGTTCCTTTATGCAAATCACTTGGACCTTTAACTTCTGCCTGTGGCTGTGCACCTGCTAGACAGACCTCTGGAGGGTCTTCTAAATTGTATCTGCTCCCCATCACTAACTTCGAAGAAATTGGAACAGAGATGCTTGAATTGAATAAGAGCTGAAACATTGGAGAACTCAGATGCTCTACTAAGCTGCAGGAAATTTGGGAGGAGAACATGAAAACATCTGGACAGACAGCTCTCATTCAACACTCACCAAGCAGAACCTAGGCTGAAGCATTTTCCAGTTCTTCCTATAATTTGAGCCATAAAGATGATGGGAGAAGAAATGTACTTTCAGGCTTGCAAGATTGATCTCAGCTTTGTGAGGCAGTCCCTAGAAGAAGCAAGCCCACCTGGGAAAGTTTGTTCTGTACCATAAAGTTACATTAACAGACTCTCGGAAGTCTGAAAATATACTTCTCCCATGTCGCTTTCATCGCACAAAGAGGATCTCTTCTGAGATGTTTGCCCTTCCCACATTCCTACGGCAGGCTAAAAGGCCTCTTATCTGACCATTCCCTGGCTGTGCTTCTTCCTCCTCTCTCCAAGGTCACGCTCACATACCATTACACAGTGTGGTTGCTTTTGCAGACCACTTGGTGGGAAGCTGGTGGACTTCCTTATGTTGTTGATTGGCCAGAAGGAAAACAGACTGCTGGACCATCCAGCAGGGCGCCATTTTTGTGGCCATGATATAATGGTAGCCAGTGAGCTGAATGTCCAAGGAGTTTGGGATACTCAATTTTCCCACCTGTAAAGAATCCACAGTGAGGAAGTCTCCATCTCAAGGAGGTTTAGGGTGCGTTTTAATATGTAGAACAGTCTTTGGGAAACCCTCCTGGTCCAAACTCTATTTCATTCTTTATTCCAAAAATTCCATGTTTTTCATTCCAAAGCACGGAAAGTGGAGGCCATATCTGGAAGGCTTGAAACCTCTTCTTTCCTTAAAACTGTCTTTGCGGTGTGGTCCAAAAATATCCAGCTACCATCTCATTCGTTGTGGTCTTCCTTGTAATAAGAGGAACCCAAACTTCTGAAGTTGGTTCAGCTCCTGCTGTGAGGTTTCGATCTTGGTTTCCCATCCGAATGAACAGATGTGCCACCCGCTGCCACTCCAAACAACACAGTAATAACTCGCATCGTCTTCCACCTGGCTTTCTGTGATGATCAGGGACATGGTGTTTGCTGACTTTGACCCAGAAAAGCGGGCTGGGGTCCCACTGGCCCTAGTGCTGGTGGCATAGATCAAGAGCCGTGGAACTTCTTCTTGCTTCTGCTGGATCCATAGAGGGTAATTGTTATCTGTGATGGTTCCAGCACTGTAGCTACATGACAAAACGGCTGTCTCTCCTGGGGCTACCAACTCTGGATCTTTCAGGTTCTTCAGCTGCTGGACACTGAGATCTGAAAGAGATGACGGAGAGGGGAAAAGAATGGGACTAGATCACAGAGGAAAATATTGAATGATTGTCTGCTCAACACCAGAGCAGGTCATTGGATGCCTGTAGGGTTTATCCCTTCCCTAGAGGAATTAAAAGTCCCTCACTGAAGGAGGCGAGGAGGGTGAAGAGCAGAAGGACCCAAGCCATGATGGAAAGACAGCTTATCTTCTGGAAGGATGGGAATCGCTAACTGGCCCACTTCCAAGATCCTTTTAAACGCCTCTGAGGGCAAGTCTGCAAAGCCTTCATGCAAATCGGCTGCTTTTTAAATCCAGGCTCTGGGTGAAAAGGCGCATAAAATCAGCAAGTGGCTTTTCTGCTGCCCCCTTTCCGTGGGAGGTGAGGAGGGAGAGGGAGATGGATTCCTTTATTTTATTTTTTAACACCAATGTTTTATTAATTTTATCAAAATATAAGGTACAAAAGGAAAATAAAACGTAATGGAAAACTAGGGGGAAAGAGAAAAACGCGAGGTGGAAAGCTAAAAGGGGAAGAAGAAGAAAAAGCATCGAGTCCCGACTCCTTTTGGTGCAGGAGAATAGGATGATGGCATGAAGCCTCAGCTTTTTCTTTTTTCTTTTATACAATAGTTTATACCAGCCATTTCTTTAAAAGCAAACCTACGTAATCGACAAGAACAAAAACAAAATTTTCTTTTTTTTTCCCCTCCGTCACCAGGACAAAATCTGGAAGCGATTTCCAAGTGGAAAGAAAATTAAATATATTCTCTTCTTTGGATAAAGGAATCGATTTGACAAGAGGTGGATTCCTTGATAATAACAAGAGCAAGAGCATTTACACTTATACGCCACTTCATAGTGCTTTACAGCCCTCTCTAAGAGGTTTACAGAGTCTGCATGTTGCCCCCAATAATCTGGGTCCTCATTTTACCCAAGGATGGAAGGCTGAGTCATCCTTGAGCGGGTGAGAATCGAACTCCTGACTGTTGGAGTTGGGAGACACTTTTGAGGTCTTCTAGTTCAACCCCCTGGTCGAGCAAAAGATCCTACGCCGTTCTGGACAAATTGATGTCCAGTCTCTTCTTGAAAACCTCCAGTGATGGAGCACCTACAACCGTCATAGGCAAGCAGTTCCTCTGAGACAGAGAAGGAGAAGGAGAAGGAGAAAGAAAAAGAGAAAGATGGGGAAAGAGAAGGAGAAGGGGAAGGAGGAGGAGGAGAGGAGGAGAAAGAAAGAGAAGGAGAAAGAAAGAGAAAGATGAAAGAGAAGGGGGAGGGGGAGGAGAGGAGAAGGAGAAAGAGAAAGAAAGAAAAGGAGAAGGGGAAGGAGAAAGGAGGAGAAAGGAGGAGTAAGAGAAGGGGAAGGAGTAGGAGGAGGAGAGGAGAAGGAGAAAGATGAGGAAAGAGAAGGGGAAGGGGAAGGAGGAGGAGGAGAGGAGAAGGAGAAGGAGAAAGAAAGAAAGAAAGAAAGAAAGAAAGAAAGAAAGAAAGAAAGAAAGAAAGAAAGAAAGAAAGAAAGAAAGAAAGAAAGAAAGAAAGAAAGAGAAGGGGAAGGAGAAAGAAAGAGAAAGAAGGAGAAAGAGAAGGGGAAGGAGGAGGAGGAGGAGAGGAGGAGAAAGAAAGAAAGAAAGAAAGAAAGAAAGAAAGAAAGAAAGAAAGAAAGAAAGCAAGCAAGCAAGCAAGAAAGAAAGAAAGAAAGAAAGAAAGAAAGAAAGAAAGAAAGAAAGAAAGAAAGAAAGAAAGAAAGAAAGAAAAGGGGAAGGAGAAAGAAAGAGAAAAAAGGAGAAAGAGAAGGGGAAGGAGGAGGAGGAGAGGAGAAGGAGAAAGAAACAGAAGGAGAAAGAGAAAGGAAGAGAAAGAGAAGGAGAGGGAGAAGGAGAAAGGTGGCTAGGAATAAGCCTTTCTCCATTTCTTAAAACCACCAAGATGGAGACATTCAGTGAGCTGAAGAAAGGTAGCGGTGGGGTCGAAAACTAAAGAAGCAGAAATGCTTCTTCACACAGCACACAGCTAAGTTAGAGAATCAGCTACCAGAAGATGGAAGTTGGGGGGAGGGGGGAGCCACCAATTCAGATGACTCAGCTTCCGCAGGAAACTCAAACTAACCACTGGATGAGACCATCAAAGGACAGCATCATCAAATCAGGGCAAAGAACGCTGAACCATCTCAGATCCTTCCAGGAGGCTTGAAATTATCCAAAGCACCCAAAGCATCGACGGCGTGGCTTTGGGTCAGTAATTAAGCACGAACAGCTGTAGAAAGGGAAGGGGTGTATTTTGGCAAGTAAGTCAGGTGCTTTGCAACGGGGGGCTCCTAATTGCAAGGGAAGCAGAAGACCTCGCAAAATCCCTGCCTACCTTTGGGGAAATGAGTTCGGTGCTTTGGGTTTGCGCAGCTTCATCTGCGGAGGCCTTACGTGGTGTGAACAAGCAAAAAGGTATTTGTCTCAGTTCCCCATAAAAATTAATCACCGTGAACCCAGTAAGTTTGTAGTCCCACGAGGCACAATAATACACGGCGTCATCTTCCACCTGAACGCCGTTGATCACTAGATTCCAGAGGTTCTGGGAGGCATCAGGGGAAACGCTGAATCTCTCTGGGACCCCATTTCCCCTGCCCTGATCGGTGCTAGTATAATAGTGATACAGGAACCGTGGGGCGCCCCCTGGTTTCTGCTGGAACCACCTGGCTCTCTCACGGTCGATGGTGTAGCCGCTGTTCATTTGGCAAGGGATGCTAAATGCTAATCCTGGAGATGCAGTCATGGAGGATGGTTGAGTTAATATCATCTGGGA
Organism: Vipera ursinii; assembly: GCF_947247035.1. NCBI lineage: Eukaryota > Metazoa > Chordata > Lepidosauria > Squamata > Viperidae > Vipera > Vipera ursinii. The sequence continues at coordinate 4,805,743 of NC_139527.1, read as the reverse complement.
CTCCAACCCTGAAACAAAACAAAAAATGGGGAACTGGGTTAGCGCATCTTCTGGATGGATCTTGATGGAACAGACAAGCATCTCCTGCCTCCTTTGAAGGCCTTCAACCAGCGGTCTGGATCTCACCTGACAAGAGCCATCCCAGGAATACAAGAGAGTAGGCCCACAGCATTGTAAAAGGGATGTGGACACTGTTGGGTTCTCATGCTTCTCTCCCCTTCCAAATGTCTTATATTGAATCCATGGAAGCAAATTCTCCACTTTTTATGCAAATATCAGCCGAACTGCGTTTGGCTCTCTGCTGCACCCTTCCTGATGTCACAGGATGACTCTTTGAGGACTAAGATTTAAGAGGAAGTTTCCCAGTCTACTTAAACTGCTCCACACCCAGAAACCTGCTATGATTGATTGTTTTCTTACAGATGTTTCATTACTCAAACTAGATAACATCATCATGGCTAGAAAGGAGTGGGCTTTGTGGTGTGGAAGACAAGGGAGGAGGAAGAAGAGGAGGAGGGGAATTGTGGGGTCCTTGGTGCTCTCTGAGCTTGGTTGTTTTCTTACAGATGTTTTATTACTCAAACTAGGTAACATCATCAGAACTAGAAGGGAAGGGAGTTGCAGAGAAGAGGAGGAGAAGGAGAAGAATTCTTAAAATACATTTAATGTCTCCCTAACATTGCAGAAGAGAGTTCCCTGTGGAAGTAAAGAGATAAAGAAATGGGCATAATTTTCAAGCTAGAAGTAAGATGTGAGGACGCTCAAACAAGGGTCAAGAGAAAAATACAGGATTACACATTCCATCCAATCAGAAGCAAAGAGAAATATATTTTTCCAATTTTTCCAGAGGTTCCAGAAACTGGATCACATCTCAGCAATGCTTTGCAGTCTCCATCTATGACAGCTGATGAGCAGTTTCATTGATTATGGGCCCTCAAGCTGGTGTCAGAGAAAGTAACCATTTAGATCAGGGGTCTTCAAACTTGGCCCTTTTATGACGTGTGGACTTCAACTCCCAGAATTCCTCAGCCAGGCATGCTGGCTGAGGAAATCTGGGAGTTGAAGTCCACACATCATAAAAGGGCCAAGTTTGAAGATCCCTGATTTAAATAGACCTTCTATCTGTCCCCAAACTCAAAATTTGTCTTTTTAGTAAGTTTTAGGATGGAAACTATGAAAGACCAACAGTGACATCTTGTGTCCGGAGAGTTGAAGTAAGATACTACTTCTACTAGTTGAAGTAAGATACTATTTCTACTACATCAATATGGGTTGCAGAGAACTAGAAGCTCACCTAAAATGGAGATATGAGAACAATTCATCAGTGGAACGGCTTGTCTCCAGAAGTTGTGGATGCACTCAGCCTGGTGCTGGAGAAGACTCCTGCGAGTCCCTTGGACTGCAAGGCGATCAAACTGGTCAGTCCTAGAGGAGATCAACCCGGACTGCTCTTTAGAAGGCCAGATCCTGAAGTTGAAACTCAAAGACTTTGGCCACCTAATGAGAAGGAAAGACTCACTGGAGAAGAGCGTCATGCTGGGAAAGGTTGAGGGCAAGAGAAGAAGGGGACGACAGAGAATGAGGTGGCTGGATGGAGTCACTGAAGCAGGAGGCGTGAGCTTAAAGGGACTCCAGAAGATGGTGGAGGACAGGAAGGCCTGGAGGAACGTGGTCCATGGGGTCATGGTGGGTCGGACACGACTTCGCAGCTAGCAACAACAAAGCAACATTTCTTAGATTTGAGAGCCCGTTTCCCCCTTGGCCCAAGGAAAAAGAACAGTCAGCACCTCACCTGTGCCACAGGTGAGAACGGCCAAGAAAATCGCAGCCCAGCTCCTGGTCAACTTTGGCAAGGAACCTTCCTTTTAGGAGGAGACTGATAACCTTCTTCAGATCTTTCCCCTTCGTTTCTTTAAACACCCCCCCCCCTTTTTTTTGTCCCTTCATGCAAATGAGCGCTGCCCTCATTGGCTCCGCTAGATTCTTTTATTCCCTTGAGGAGGTTTTCTAGCTTAGCCAATCACCCCGAGCACACCTTTGCAAGGAAAACATTTAGAAATAGAGGAAGAATTAAACCTCTGGATTCACCAGGTCTTCAAAGCAAAGGCTGGTCTGCCATGTTGTGGACCCGGAAAACTATTTGATTTCTTTCAATGTTGATCGAAATCCATAAATGATTGACTTATTTATTAAACTGACACGCCGCCTGAGCGACTTTGGGTGGCTTACATACCAAATTGATTTTATTTCAATTCCTGAAGTGATTCAATCAATTAGGTAAAATGGGTTTTTCTTTCAGTTTCACCTGGCCTTAAGAAAATGGGATGGTCAATATTGGAAGAAGGAGGAACTGCCGACTATAGAAGAATGGACTTTAAAAGTTTCTGAGCTGGCGGAAATGGCAAAGATATCGGCTTATTGGAAAGACCATTCGCAACAACGTTATATTACGGAGTGGAAAAAGTGGACTGATTACATCCAGAACAAATATGGGACCAAAAAGTTTCATTTAGCATTTGCATACGTTTTGATGTGATAATAGTACTGCTTGTAGTCATTTTATATGAGCTAGAGTGCGATAAGACTTAATAGCTTATTGTTGTTAGCATATGGTTGTTTATGATTGTTTTTACTTTTATACCTTGTATTTAGCTCTGGGAAGTCGGGGATGGGGAGGGGGGAAGGGGAGGGGGGAGGGCTAGGAAGGGTTAGGTAGGGGGTGGGGGGAGGGGTTGTTAAAGATAAAATGTATTGAAAAACTTTTCAATAAAAAAAAAGAAAATGGGATGGAAATGAAAGTGAGATGTTGCTTGAGCTTCCCTGTTTTCATTCGTGCTATGGGAGTGTATTTTCTAAAATGCGTAGGACACATTTCTCTGTCTGTGTGGCCCTTTGATAATGTGCAGGGTGGGGGACATTAATGCTAATTAACACCCGTGGGTTTACATATTTGGTTTTTTTTTCCCACCCCCTCAATTTTAAAGGGAGCAATTCCTGGATGTTTCCCCCCAGATTTCCATGCTATAAACCTTCTTCGAAAAATGTCTTTCTGGGTCATTGGGTGGCACTTAAGGTCCACAAAACGCAGCTTGTGAGCTCTGTGTGTTTTGTCCCTTATTGTGAGATTTCAGTTGGACACATAGGCCAACAAAAAGGGAAATGAAACAAAAGAAAAGGGTTTTGGTCCCACTTCCCCACCTGAACGAATCACTGTGGAACTGACTACTCGTCCAGATGGAACAATAGTAGGTGGCTTCATCTTCAACCAGAGCCCCAGTGATAGTCAAGGACATCACATTCCCTGATCTGGATCCAGAGAAACGTTCTGGAACCCCTGATAGTCTGGAAGTGGTGTGATAGATCAGTCCCTGAGGTTGTTGCCCAGCTATCTGCTTTGACCACGAAGGTTCGTGGCTATCCCCAAGATTTCCACCATCGTATCGACAAGACAGGGTGACTGTCCCCCCAGGCGCCACAAATTCTGAGTCCTTCAGGGTCTGCAGTTGTTGGAGGCTGGGGCCTGAAAGAGAGCAAGACATTGCTTGTTCAATGGAGGGTCAAGAATGACCAACTCAGCTATCCAGCAAGGAGGACCTTTGGAGTTTGGTTCTAGGAAGGGTTGTGTCTCCTTCCAAAGGGATTTTGGATCTTACCAACAGAGATCAGGACTATGGAGAGAAGAAGCGCCTGGGTCATGGTGGGACAACTGGATGGGCCAATCCCTTCTCTAAAGCAAATGGATTTCCCCCTCGACTCTTCTCCACCTCTCTTAAATCCCCAAAGGACAAGAGAGGACATCCTCATGCAAATGACTTGCTATTCAACTATCCCCCTTGCCCTCAGGGAGGCTGATTAAAGAGGGAGCAGTTGCTCACTGGAGAAGAGCCTAATGCTGGGAAAGACTGAGAGCAAGAGAAGAAGTATTTCTCCCAAACATTCAGCATGTGGTCTGTTCAGTTCCTACCTCTAATGTAGGAGAACCACACACGAGTCTACAGATCCTTACTAAGAGTTCATCCCTACATCCACCAGCCATGCCACAGGCCTGCCGCAGGGACCAATTTTTCATGCTGTGTGTTCTCCTACAATCCCTTTCATCGCTCCCCCTGTTCGGTGCTGAACCAACTGAAAAGTCATGTCTACCTCCTCCAATTTTTTCACCTGTTGCTTTCAGAGTTCCTGCTCAGACCACAAGAGTTCAGGGGGCTGTTTTACTTCCCATGAACTCTCCTCTCCTGTGCCTACCATCTCCTTCGGAGAGCCTCAGAGACTCCTATCAAGGTGGAAATAAAGCTCTTATTGCAGGCCTTTTCTCTCCTGCAGCTCCAGCTAAGGTGTCCGCTGCCCCAGGTCAAGGTGTGCTGCTGAATGAATGAACCTTTGTTGTCAAAGTACAACTGTGTATACATTGAGATCGGCTGAGCCTCCCTTTGTGCCCCCGCCCCCACAACTCACAGTGACAACAAACCCTCCATCTTATTACACCATGCGAGCTAATGGCACAACACACCGGCCTCACAAGTCAGTCATGCATAAAGTTTATAACATTATTTCCCGTTCAAAAGCCTAACAGCCCATGGATAAAAGCTGTTCTTCAGGCTGTTGGTACGGCTGGCTATACTCCTGTATCTCCTACCCGATGGGAGGAGAGTAAAGAGATACCATCCAGGGTGTGAGTTTTCAAGCTGAAGAGGCAGTGAGGAGATTTTTGTGGCACTTCCCCATAGGAATTCACCACCGTGCAACACGTTGCTTTTCCAGCTAGCGCAGTAATAATCTGCCTCGTCTCCAGCCTCAGCTTGGTGATGGCCAAGAATCCTGTACTCCCCGATCTGGTGGCAGTGAACCGATTTGGGATCCCTTCTCCCCTGCTATTGCAGCCATCACAGTGGACAAACCCTAGGGGCTTTTCCTAATTTCTGTTGATGCCAGTAAATGGTATTAGTAACCTCAGTTGTGCAGGACAAAGTAGTCGTTCCACCTGGGGCCACGGAGCTGGAGGGGAGGCTGACTCCAAGTTGATTGAGAGTCAATCCCTTTAAAAGGGAGAAAGAGAGTGGTAAAGTTAAAAAAATAATAATACCATCACCTTGATCTACTTGATTGTTCTTAAATATTCCAGAGAACTGTGTTTTTATCAAACTCAAAACCAATTTCTCTCTTGGACCAGAAAAAAATTACCTGTGCAGTAAGTGAGAACTGCGAAGAAAATCACAGCCCAACCCATGGTCAACTTTGGCAAGGAATAAACTTTTAGGGAGGAAAATGATCACCTTCTTCAGATCTTCCTCTTTCCTTTCCTTAAAAGCCCCCGCTGTCTCCTTTCATGCAAATGAGATCCGCACCCATTGGTTCTAGCAGAAAACTTTCTTTCCCAAAAGCATTCTGGGGTCTTCTGATTTAACCAATGACCAGGGGAAACGTTTGCATATGGGAGATGTGGAAACCAGCAGGAATTAATAGGTCTCCATTAAATGTCACACCCTGCTGCTTGAGGAACAGGGAAATATCTTCAGACACACTACCTTAAATGTGAATTGGACATGGACATGATGCATTTACTTATGTAATTCCAACTCAACAGCCTGTCAAACCACAAGTCTAGGGATAAAGTGGAGGAGATCATGGTCCATTTGGATATATGGGCTCACCAGGTCATAGGCAATCCTCCTATTCTTTTATTTAAGAATTTCTGGAACCGGTCATCTGAATTTGACACGGAAATGATACGAGTAATTGCACGGCTTTACTTCACCTCAATAGCATGTAAAACCTAATCTGCAACTGCAACAGAATCAAGAGCATTACATTTCTTTCAAAAAAGAAAAAATAAAAAAAACCACCAGTTTAGGGCAAATGACGAGCACTATACTCCATTTGGACAAATGAGCTAAGGCAGGTCCTAAGCAATCATCCTATTCTTGTGTAACCGTTTCGGGACGTGTCAATAGAAACAGAATTAATGGACCTAAACCATTATCTTTTATCCTGCCTATTTCACCTGTTCTATGAGGAGTGACTCCCTCTCTCTCCCTTACTCTCGAGGAAGAGAGGAGACATTTCAGAGCCACATCTGGCCGTCCTTTGGCTGAATTATTTTGGGGAGAAGCATGAAAGGGCAGCAGCAGCCCCTGCTGGCCACTGAATTTGCAACATCTGGCTTATCCCCACCTGGGCTGAAGAAGTGCAGCATTTATGCAGCATTTATCCACCCTCTTCTGCTGAAACATCAGACGAAGGACGGGGTGGTGGAAATAAGTTGAAAGAGAACAAGAATGGAACACAGTGTCTCTTCTTTATTAATTCTCTCACAGAAGATGCCACAAAGCCTCCCTTTTTGTTGTTAACACTTTGATTTGAAGAAAGACGTTTTAGGGTAGAGATTATATGTAAGTCTGTGGCATCCTGCTTCTCTGGGCTTCAGCGTCTTGACTGTAGTGATGTGCTTGAGGTTGAGGTAAAAGAGTTTGTCAAAAGAGTTTCCCGCTTCATGTTTTCATCAGATGATTTCTTTCTTTCTCCTGGTGAGAACATTTAATAGGTGTAAGTTCAGTTCATCGTCTGTGCTGGAAGAACCACACACCATTGTCTAAATCTTTAGGAGATGTTCATCCTAACATCGAGCAGCCTTGGCACAAATGTGCCCCAGTGACCCCTTTTTAGCCTGGGTCTCCGTGCAGCCCCTTCTATCCCCCCCGTCTCTAGTCCAGTGTGGAAGCAGCTGCAAATCGGCGCTAGCTTCTCCCATTTTACCTCTTCTCCTTTCAAAATGTGCACTTTTATCAGGGGAGGGCTGAGACCCTGGACCTGTGGGATTCCCCACCGCCTTCTCATCCACCCACCCCCCTTGTACCCATCATCCCCCTCGTGAGACCCCGTTGCAGAAAGAGAGAAACTTGCAGGAATTTCCCCTCTGCCTCATCAGTTCAAGTACCCCAGTCACAGATCAAGGGACGTTGCTTCTGGTTTCAGGGTGAAGAGGAAGAGTGAAGGTTTTTGTCACGCTTCCCTGTAAGAATTCACCACTGTGGAACGCGTTGCCTGCACTGTTCCAGCTACCGCAGTAATAATCTCCCTCGTCTTCATACTGCACATCGGTGATGGCCAAGGATCCTGTACTCCCAGATCTGGTGGCAGTGAACCGATTTGGGATCCCTTCTCCCCTGCTGCAGCCATCGCAGTGGACAAAATGAGGTCCATTTCCTTCTTTCTGTTGATACCAGCCAATTCTGTAGGAACTCTGAGTTGTTGTGCAGGTGATCGTAATGGTTTCCCCCAGAGAGACGGAGCTGGAGGGAGGCTGAGTCCACGTGGACTGACCATCGATGCCTTTAGATAAGGGTGGGAGGGAAGGAGAGAACGAGTGAGGGGAGAGAAAAAGAAAGCAATGCTTATGGATCTAATGCACCTTCCTTTGATCTTCGTCGTCTCCCAGGGACCCTGTTCTCATGAGAATCAGAAGCAGATTGTGGTTGTGGACAATTACTTTACCTGTGCAGTAAGTGAGGACTGCGAAGAAAATCACAGCCCAACCCATGGTCAGCTTTGGCAAGGAATGATCTTTTAGGGAGGAAAATGATCACCTTCTTCAGATCTTCCTCTTTCCTTTCCTTAAAAGCCCCCCCGCTGTCTCCTTTCATGCAAATGAGACCCGCACCCATTGGTTCTAGCAGAAAACTTTCTTTCCCAAAAGCATTCTGGGGTCTTCTGATTTAACCAATGACCAGGGGAAACGTTTGCATATTGGAGATGTGGAAACCAGGAGGAATTAATAGGTGTCCATTAAATATCACACCCTGCTGCTTGAGGAACAGAGAAATATCTTCAGACACACTGCCTTATATGTGAATTGGACATGGACATGATGCATTTACTTATGTAATTCCAACTCAACAGCCTGTCAAACCACAAGAATAGGGAAAAAGTGGAGGAGATCATGGTCCATTTGGATATATGGGCTCACCAGGTCACAGGCAATCCTCCTATTCTTTCATTTAAGAATTTCTGGAACCGGTCATCTGAATTTGACACGGAAATGATATGAGTAATTGCACACTTTACTTCACCTCAATAGCATGTAAAACCTAATCTGCCATTGCAACAGAATCAAGAGCATAACATTTCTTTCAAAAAAGAAAAAAGAAAAGAAGAAAAACCACCAGTTTAGGGCAAAAGAGCACTATACTCCATTTAGGGATGTGGTGGCTCAGTGGGTTAGGACGCTGAGCTTGTCAGTGAGAAGGTTGGCAGTTTGGCGGATTGAATCCCAAGCACCGCGTAACAGAGTGAGCACGTTACTTGTCCCAGCTTCTGCCAACCTAGCAGTTCGAAAGCACGTAAAAATGCAAGTAGAAAAATAGGGACCACTCCGGTGGGAAGGTAACAGCGTTCCGTGCGCCTTTGGCCTCCAGTCATGCTGGCCACATGACCATGGAGACGTCCTCGGACAAGCGCTGGCTCTTCGGCTTTGAAACAGAGATGAGCACCGGCCCCTAGAGTCGGAAACGACTAGCACACATGTGCGGGGGAACCTTTACCTTTTATACTCCATTTGGACAAATGAGCTAATGCAGGTCCTAAGCAAACATCGTATTCTTGTTTAAATGTTTCGGGACGTGTCAATAGAAACAGAATTAATGAACCTAAACCATTATCTTTTATCCTGCCTATTTCACCTTTCTATGAGGAGTGACTCCCTCTCTCTCCCTTACTCTCGAGGAAGAGAGGAGACATTTCAGAGCCACATCTGGCCGTCCTTTGGCTGAATTATTTTGGGGAGAAGCATGAAAGGGCAGCAGCAGCCCCTACTGGCCACTGATTTTGCAACATCTGGCTTATTCCCACCTGAGCTGAAGAAGTGCAGCATTTATGCAGCATTTATCCACCTCCTTCTTCTCCTCAAACATCAGACGAAGGACTGGGGGGGGGGAAATTGAAAGAGAACAAGAATGGAACATAGTGTCTCTTCTTTATTAATTCTCTCACAGAAGATGCCACAAAGCCTCCCTTTTTGTTGTTAACACTTTGATTTGAAGAAAGACGTTTTAGGGTAGAGATTATATGTAAGTCTGTGGCATCCTGCTTCTCTGGGCTTCAGCGTCTTGACTGTAGTGATGTGCTTGAGGTTGAGGTAAAAGAGTTTGTCAAAAGAGTTTCCCGCTTCATGTTTTCATCAGATGATTTCTTTCTTTCTCCTGGTGAGAACATTTAATAGGTGTAAGTTCAGTTCATCGTCTGTGCTGGAAGAACCACACACCATTGTGTAAATCTTTAGGAGATGTTCATCCTAACATCGAGCAGCCTTGGCACAAACGTGCCCCAGTGACCCCTTTTTAGCCTGGGTCTCCGTGCAGCCCCTTCTATCCCCCCCGTCTCTAGTCCAGTGTGGAAGCAGCTGCAAATCGTCGCTAGCTTCTCCCATTTTACCTCTTCTCCTTTCAAAATGTGCACTTTTATCAGGGGAGGGCTGAGACCCTGGACCTGTGGGATTCCCTACCCCCTTCTCATCCCCCCACCCCCCTTGTACCCATCATCCCCCTCGTGAGACCCCGTTGCAGAAAGAGAGAAACTTGCAGGAATTTCCCCTCTGCCTCATCAGTTCAAGTACCCCAGTCACAGATCAAGGGACGTTGCTTCTGGTTTCAGGGTGAAGAGGAAGAGTGAAGGTTTTTGTCACGCTTCCCCGTAAGAATTCACCACTGTGGAACGCGTTGCCTGCACTGTTCCAGCTACCGCAGTAATAATCTGCCTCGTCTTCAGCCTCCGCATCGGTGATGGCCAAGTAACCTGTAGTCCCAGATCTGGTGGCAGTGAACCGATTTGGGATCCCTTCTCCCCTGCTGCTGCAGCCATCGCAGTGGACAAAACGAGGCCCATTTCCTTCTTTCTGTTGATACCAGCCAATTCTGTAGGAACTCTGAGTTGTTGTGCAGGTGATCGTAATGGTTCCTCTGAGGGAGACGGAGCTGGAGGGAGGCTGAGTCCACGTGGACTGACCATCGATGCCTTTAGATAAAGGAGGGAGGGAAGGAGAGAAAGAGTGAGGGGAGAGAAAAAGAAAGCCATGCTTATGGATCTAATGCACCTTCCTTTGATCTTCGTCATCTCCCAGGGACCCTGTTCTCATGAGAATCACAAGCAGATTGTGGTTTTGGACAATTACTTTACCTGTGCAGTAAGTGAGAACTGCGAAGAAAATCACAGCCCAACCCATGGTCAGCTTTGGCAAGGAATGATCTTTTAGGGAGGAAAATGATCACCTTCTTGAGATCTTCCTCTTTCCTTTCCTTAAAAGCCCCCTCTGTCTCCTTTCATGCAAATGAGATCCGCACCCATTGGTTCTAGCAGAAAACTTTCTTTCCCAAAAGCATTCTGGGGTCTTCTGATTTAACCAATGACCAGGGGAAACGTTTGCATATGGGAGATGTGGAAACCAGGAGGAATTAATAGGTCTCTATTAAATATCACACCCTGCTGCTTGAGGAACAGAGAAATATCTTCAGACACACTGCCTTATATGTGAATTGGACATGGACATGATGCATTTACTTATGTAATTCCAACTCAACAGCCTGTCAAACCACAAGTCTAGGGAAAAAGTGGTGGAGATCATGGTCCATTTGGATATATGGGCTAACCAGGTCATAGGCAATCCTCCTATTCTTTCATTTAAGAATTTCTGGAACCGGTCATCTGAATTTGACACGGAAATGATACGAGTAATTGCACAGCTTTACTTCACCTCAATAGCATGTAAAACCTAATTTGCAACTGCAACAGAATCAAGAGCATAATATTTCTTTCAAAAAAGGAAAAAGAAAAAAAGAAAAACCACAAGTTTAGGGCAAAAGAAGAGCACTATACAACATTTAGGGATGTGGTGGCTCAGTGGGTTAGGACGCTGAGCTTGTCAGTGAGAAGGTCGGCAGTTTGGCGGATTGAATCCCGAGTGCCGCGTAGCAGAGTGAGCGCCTGTTACTTGTCCCAGCTTCTGCCAACCTAGCAGTTCGAAAGCACATAAAAATGCAAGTAGAGAAATAGGGACCACTACAGTGGGAAGGTAACAGCGTTCCGTGCGCCTTTGGCGTCTAGTCATGCCGGCCACATGACCACGGAGACGTCCTCGGACAAGCGCTGGCTCTTTGGCTTTGAAATGGAGATGAGCACCGGCCCCTAGAGTTGGAAACGACTAGCACACATGTGCGGGGGAACCTTTACCTTTTATACTCCATTTGGACAAATGAGCTAATGCAGGTCCTAAGCAAACATCGTATTCTTGTTTAAACGTTTCCGGACGTGTCAATAGAAACAGAATTAATGGACCTAAACCATTATCTTTTATCCTGCCTATTTCACCTGTTCTATGAGGAGTGACTCCCTCTCTCTCCCTTACTCTCGAGGAAGAGAGGAGACATTTCAGAGCCATATCTGGCCGTCCTTTGGCTGAATTATTTTGGGGAGAAGCATGAAAGGGCAGCAGCAGCCCCTACTGGCCACTGATTTTGCAACATCTGGCTTATCCCCACCTGGGCTGAAGAAGTGCAGCATTTATGCAGCATTTATCCACCCTCTTCTGCTGAAACATCAGACGAAGGACCGGGGGGGGGGGAATAAGTTGAAAGAGAACAAGAATGGAACACAGTGTCTCTTCTTTATTAATTCTCTCACAGAAGATGCCACAAAGCCTCCCTTTTTGTTAACACTTTGATTTGAAGAAAGACGTTTTAGGGTAGAGATTATATGTAAGTCTGTGGCATCCTGCTTCTCTGGGCTTCAGCGTCTTGACTGTAGTGATGTGCTTGAGGTTGAGGTAAAAGAGTTTGTCAAAAGAGTTTCCCGCTTCATGTTTTCATGATGATTTCTTTCTTTCTCCTGGTGAGAACATTTTAAGTTCAGGTCATCATCTGTGCTGGAAGAACCACACACCATTGTGTAAATCTTTACGAGATGTTCATCCTAACATCTAGCAGCCTTGGCACAAATGTGCCCCAGTGACCCCTTTTTAGCCTGGGTCTCCGTGCAGCCCCTTCTATCGCCCCGTCTCTAGTCCAGTGTGGAAGCAGCTGCAAATCGTCGCTAGCTTCTCCCATTTTACCTCTTCTCCTTTCAAAATGTGCACTTTTATCAGGGGAGGGCTGAGACCCTGGACCTGTGGGATTCCCTACCCCCTTCTCATCTATTCCCCCCTGTTCCCATCATCCCCCTCGTGAGACCCCTTTGCAGAAAGAAAGAAACTTGCAGGAATTTCCCCTCTGCCTCATCAGTTCAAGTGCCCCAGTCACAGATCAAGGGACATTGCTTCTGGTTTCAGGGTGAAGAGGAAGAGTGAAGGTTTTTGTCACGCTTCCCCGTAAGAATTTACCACTGTGCAACGCGTTGCCTGCACTGTTCCAGCTCCCACAGTAATAATCTGCCTCGTCTTCAGCCTCCACATCGGTGATGGCCAAGGATCCTGTAGTCCCAGATCTGGTGGCAGTGAACCGATTTGGGATCCCTTCTCCCCTGCTACTGCAGCCATCGCAGTGGACAAAACGAGGCCCATTTCCTTCTTTCTGTTGATACCAGCCGATTGCCCAAGAACTCTGAGTTGTTGTGCAGGTGATCGTAATCGTTCCTCTGAGGGAGACGGAGCTGGAGGGAGGCTGAGTCCACGTGGACTGACCATCTATGCCTTTAGATAAGGGTGGGAGGGAAGGAGAGAACGAGTGAGGGGAGAGAAAAAGAAAGCAATGCTTATGGATCTAATGCACCTTCCTTTGATCTTCGTCATCTCCCAGGGACCCTGTTCTCATGAGAATCACAAGCAGATTGTGGTTTTGGACAATTACTTTACCTGTGCAGTAAGTGAGAACTGCAAAGAAAATCACAGCCCAACCCATGGTCAGCTTTGGCAAGGAATGATCTTTTAGGGAGGAAAATGATCACCTTCTTCAGATCTTCCTCTTTCCTTTCCTTAAAAGCCCCCCCGCTGTCTCCTTTCATGCAAATGAGATCTGCACCCATTGGTTCTACTAGAAAACTTTCCTTCCCAAAAGCATTTTGGGGTCTTCTGATTTAACCAATGACCACAGGGTACATTTGCATACAGGAGAGTTTTAAAATTGGAGGTGACTTAAAAAGCTCCCAATAAAACCTTAACCACCCTGTCGTTGGTCAGGGAACCTTCTAGATTTCTTCCAATACCCTGCTATATATATATATATGAACGTGACTCAACAGAATAACAGAGTAACCGAATAACAGAATACCTGAGTTGGAAGGGACCTTGGAGGTCTTCTAGTCCAACCCCCTGCTCAAATTATAAGGATTGTTCTGAACCTCTGAGGATGGAGGAGGAAGGATCTTTTCACAGTGCCCCAAGCCAGTTGACCCCTATGGGATATGTCAGAAAGCCGTCTTCCACTGAAAGTGACTTCGTATCTTTGTTTTAGGACCCAAATTCAGTTGCAAATGGAAATGCATGGCAAGCCACACTGCTGAAGGAGAAAAATCAATAAGGGTCTTGATACGTAACGCGGTTTCTCTAAATGTAATCACAGTGCCATTCCAATGGCAAGAGAATAACCGAATAGCAGAGTTGGAAGGGACCTTGGAGGTCTTCTAGTCGAACCTCCTGCTCAAGCTGACACCATTCTGGAGAAATGGCTGTCCAATCTCTACTTGAAAACCTCTAGTGATTGAGCACCCAGAACTTCTGGTGGCAGGTTGGTCCACTGGATAATTGTCCTCACTGTCAGGAAATTTCTCCTTAGGTTGCTTCTCTCTAGGTGGCTTCTTTCCTTGTGGCTCAGTGGGTTAGGACGCTGAGCTTGTCGATCAGAAGGTCGGCAGTTTGGCGGGTCGAATCCCGAGTGCCGTGTAAGAGAGCGAGCGCCTGTTACTCGTCCCAGCTTCTGCCAACCTAGCAGTTCGAAAGCACATAAAAATGCAAGCAGAAAAATAGGGACCACTACGGTGGGAAGGTAACAGCGTTCCGTGTGCCTTTGGCGTCCAGTCATGCCGGCCACAGGACCACGGAGACATCCTCGGACAAGCGCTGGCTCTTCGGCTTTGAAACGGAGATGAGCACTGGCCCCTAGAGTCGGAAATGACTAGCACGCATGCGCGGGGGAACCTTTACCTTTACCTTTTACCTTCCTTGATTAGTTTCCATCCGTTGTTTCTTCTCCCGCTTTCAGGTGCTTTGGAGAATAAGTTCACCTCCTATTCTTTAACGAGTCCCTAGCAAACATCCCTCAGGTTTAATCAAGGAATGTAAGAAAAGCACAACCGTATTCATGATAAATAGCTGGACTTCGTGAATGAAGAATCACTTGAATAGGATGCTCCTCTTCTCTTGTCTTCAGTTAAACAAAACTGAACATTTGTCCCTTTATGTCAAATTTCACTGACGCAGAAAGGGGGTGGGGTGGGGGGGAAGTGAACTAAACTGAAACGAAATGAAGAGAAAGTTTTTGTCTCACTTCCCCACCTGAACCAATCACTGTGGAACTGACTACCCGTCCAGACACAACAATAGTAGGTGGCTTCATCTTCAGCCAGAGCCCCAGTGATAGTCAAGGACATCACATTCCCTGATCTGGACCCAGAGAAACGTTCTGGAACCCCCGATGGTCTGGTGCTAGTTGTATAGATCAGCGTGCGAGGTCTATTCTCCGATATCTGCTGTGACCACCAAGGGTAGTTGCCATCCCCAAGATTTCCCCCATCGTATCGACAAGACAGGGTGACTGTCCGTCCAAGTGCAACAAATTCTGGGTCCTTCAAGGCCTGCAGTTGTTGAAGGCTGGGACCTGAAAGAAAGCAAGGGAGGGCTTGTTCAATGGAGGATCAATAGGAACAGAAGACCAAGTATGGTCAGGAGGCTCTTCTGAGTTTACTTGTCGAACGGATTGTGCCTCCTTCCAAAGGGATTTCTCTTACCAACAGAGATCAGGACCATGGAGAGAAGAAACACCTGGGCCATGGTGGAAGGAGTCAACGGGCTAATTCCTTTGCTAAAGCAAATGGATTTCCCCCTTGACCCCTCTCCACCTCTCTTAAATTCCCAAAGGACAAGAGAGGACCTCCTCATGCAAATATTTGCCTCTTCAACTACCAACCCAGCCTTCTGAGTGTCTGATTGGAGAAGCGATGAGCAATTGCTAAGATTGCCTTGTCTAAAACTAATATTTTTCCACAACAGGAGGAAAGGAAGAGACAAGAGCTGTTTAATAGACCCAAGGCTATTCCACGAATCCGTTTTGATCTGCTTGAGTTTACAAAGTCATATTACCCAAAACGTATTTGTTTATGGAGAAATATGGGATGGATTGGAGGAATGCATCCGACACTCATTGACTAATTCACATGGTTCAAGGAGAGGAAATCTCCCTTCAAGACCACCAGTCTAGGGAAAAAGAGGAGGGTCATACTCCATCTGAACATATAGGCTAGGGCAGGTCATCAATAATCCTCATATTGATTTTTCTTCATTTTTGGAACGTACCACTGAAGGCAGGATTGTTGGATCCAACCATTTCCTTTTATCCTGCATTATTCACCTGTTATGTGAATGATCAGGGTCCTCCTCCTTCCCTTACCCTCAAGGAAGAGACGAGACCTTTCAGGAGCCCCATCTGGGCATGCTTTTGCTTATGTCATTTTTTGCACAAACATGAAAGGGCAGCAGCAACCCCTACTGGCCACTGTTTTTGCAACATCTGTGTTATCTCGACTGGGCTGAAGAAATGGAGCATTTGTCACCCTTTGAAGACCAGCATTGTCCTTCTCCTTAAATATCAGAGGAAGGGAAGGAAGAAAAGAAAGAAAGAAAGAAAGAAAGAAAGAAAGAAAGAAAGAAAGAAAGAAAGAAAGAAAGAAAGAAAGAAAGAAAGAAAGAAAGAAAGAAAGAAAGAAAGAATGAGAGAGAGAGAGAGAGAGAGAGAGAGAGAGAAAGAAAGAAAGAAAGAAAGAAAGAAAGAAAGAAAGAAAGAAAGAAAGAAAGAAAGAGGGAGGGAGGGAGGGAGGGAGAGAGAGAGAGAGAGAAAGAAAGAAAGAAAGAAAGAAAGAAAGAAAGAAAGAAAGAAAGAAAGAAAGAAAGAAAGAAAGAAAGAAAGAAAGAAAGAAAGAGTGTTGGAAGAAATGGAACAAGAATGGAACAAAATGTGTTTATTAACTCTTTTACCGAAGATCTCCCAAAGTCTCCCTTAATGCTTTTAGAACTTTGATTTCAGGTAGAGATTATCTATAAGTCTGGGGCAACATCCTTGTCCGTGCTTGTCCTCCTTGACTTTAGTGGTGTGCTTGAGATTCCGGTAAAGGAGGTGCCTGCTCATCAAGAGATTTTCATGTTCTCATTGGCTGATTCATTTCTCCTGGTAAGGACATTTATCTCATGGTCTGTTCAGTTCATCATCTAATCTAGGAGAACCACCTGTGAGCGTGCCAATCATGACAAAGTGTTCACTGTTACATCCTCTAACCTTGACCCAAACATGCCCCAGGGGCCACTTTTTAGCCTGTGTGTTCATAAAATCCCTTTTATCCCTTCTCCGGTCTAATGTTGAAGCACCCACAAAGCACCTGTGGCTTCTCCAATTTTACATCTTGTCCTTTGATGGTTTTTACTCAAACTAGGAGAAACTGAGACTCTGAATCCATGGGCTTCTCTTGCACCTTTCCCGTCCTTGTAGCTGTACTTCTCATCCCCCGTGACAGGGACAGAGAGAGAGAGATCTTTGCAGATGGAAATGAACCTGCAGGAGTTTATCTCCTGTTTCTTCAACTCAAGGTTCCCCAGACAGCGGTCAAGGAACGTTGCTTCTTGTTTCAGGCTGAAGAGGAAGTGAAACGGTTTTCATCACACTTCCTGGTAAGAATTGACCACTGTGCAACTCATTGCGGTCACTGTTCCAGCTAGCACAGTGATAATCTGCCTCGTCTTCAGCCTGGGCATTGGTGATGGTCAAAGACCCCGTGATCACACGTCTGGTGGCATTGAACTGATTTGGGATCCCTTCCCCCCTGCTACTCCGGCCGTCAGAGTGGACAAAACGAGGGACTTCTCCTTCTTTCTGTTGAAACCACCAAATGGTGTTAGTACTCTCTGTTGTGCAGGAGAGTGTAATGCTTCCACCGGGGGAGACGGAGCTGTAGGGAGGCTGAGTCCACCTTAACTGACCCTCAACGGCTTGAAAGAGTGAAGAGAGGAAAAAAGAAAGAAATACCGTTAAACTGGATGCATCCTCCTTTGCCATCGGAGATTTCCCAAGGACCAAATTCTTATGAGAATCACAATCAAATCCTTCTTCTTGGGCCCAGGAAAACTTTACCTGTGCAGTAAGTGAGGAGCGCAAGGAAGACCACCCATGGCCAACTTTGTGTAAGAATATCCTTCTAAGGAACAAAATTGTAACCTTCTTCTTCTTTCCTTTCCTTAAATGCCTCTGCTTGGCCACTTCATGCAAATGAGATCTGCACTCATTGGTTCCGGCAGAATATTTTATTCCCCCAAAGCATTCTGGGGGTCTTCTAATTTAGCCAATGAACAGACGCATTGGCATAGAGATTTAAAAATCGGGGTGTGGGGGGGAGGGAGAGTTAAATTCTCCCTATTACACCTGACCACATTATAGGAGATCAGATAATAATAATAATAATAATAATAATAATAATAATAATAATAATAATAATAATAATAATAATAATAATAATAATATAAAGTTGGAAGGGACCTTGGAGGTCATCTAGTCCAACCCCCTGCTCAGGCAGGAAACCCTATACCATTTCAGGCAAATGGCTGTCCAGTCTCTTCTTAAAAACCTCCAGTGTTGGAGCATTCACCACCTCTGGAGGCAGGTTGTTCCACTGGTTAATTGTTCTAACTGTCAGGAAGTTTCTCCTTAGTTCCAGGTTGCTTCTCTCCTTGACTAGTTTCCATCTTTTGCTACTTGTCCTGCTTTCAGGTGCTTTGGAGAATAGCTTGGCTCCCTCTTCTTTGTGGCAGCCCTTGAGATATTGGAACACTGCTATCATGTCACCCCTCACCCTTCTCTTCATTAAACTACACATACCCAATTCCAGCAACCGTTCCCTATATGTTTTAGTCTCCAGCCCCCTAATCATCTTTGTTGCTCTTCTCTGTACTCTTTCTAGAGTCTCGACATCTTTTTTACATCGTGGTGACCAAAACTGGATGCAGTATTCCAGGTGTGGCCTTACCAAAGCATTGTAAAGTGGTATTAGTACTTCACGTGATCTTGATTCTATCCCTCTCTTAATGCAGCCTAGCACTGTGTTGGCTTTTTTGGCAGCTGCAGCACACGGCTGGCTCATATTGAAGTGATTGTCTACTAAGACTCCGAGATCCCTCTCACAGTTACTACTATTGAGCAAGGTACCACCTTGCTTCTATATTTGTTCAAATATCCTACTTTTTACCTGAACGGGACTCGGAAATGCTTACATGTAAATGTCACGATGAAATTCTATTTATCTGCATAGCACGTAAAGGCTAACATGTGGTTACTACAGAATCTGGGGCCGATTGTATATATATATTTTTTAAAAAGGCAAAAACCTAACAAACAAACCCCAAGAAGAAATTCTTTTTAAAAAAAAGAAAAGAAAAAGAAAAGTATTTTATTAATTTTCTATCATTACAATTTGTTCGTGCTTATCGAACGACCTGTGGTCTGGGTTGATATTTGCTTAGTCGTAAAAGTTGCGTTCTTGCTCTCTATCTTGTTTTTCCAGCCCTGACCTTCGTTCATTCCGCCGGGACCTGAAGACTTGGCTCTTTGAGCTCTCCCGCCCAGGCTGAGAATTTTTAACTGGGGTTTTTATTTTCAGGGATAATTTAATCTTTTTAATTGTTTTTTAACTTTTGTATTTTGTATTGGTTTGATTTTACACGCCCTGTAAACCACCCTGAGTCCTTCGGGAAAGGACGGTATATAAATCTAATAAAATTAAAATTAAAATTAAAATTGATAAAACGAGTTCCAGATTTGGAAGTATTCTTCTTTTCCTTGGATTCTCAGCGTGACCCTATCCAGTTCAGCACCGTCCAGCATTTTCTTAATTATCGCTTGAGAAGCCAAAACACCTGAAAAACATCTGTAGCTTCTTCAATTGTACATCTTACCCTTTGGGGAAACTGAGACTCTGAGTCGGTGGGCTTCTCTTGCACCTTTCCCGTCCTTGTAGCTGTACTTCTCATCCCCCATGACAGGGACAGAGAGAGACATCTTTGCAGATGGAAATGAACCTGCGGGAGTTTATCTCCTGTTTCTTCAACTCAAGGTTCCCCAGTCAATGGTCAAGGAACGTTGCTTCTTGTTCCAGGCTGAAGAGTTGAAGATTTTTGTTGCA
Source organism: Vipera ursinii (assembly GCF_947247035.1). Taxonomy (NCBI): domain Eukaryota; kingdom Metazoa; phylum Chordata; class Lepidosauria; order Squamata; family Viperidae; genus Vipera; species Vipera ursinii. The sequence goes on along the minus strand of NC_139527.1, from coordinate 4,786,390 downwards.
CTTCCCCATAAGAATTCACCACTGTGGAACACGTTGCTTTTCCAGCTCCCGCAGTAATAGATTGCCTCGTCTTCAGCCTCCACATCAGTGATGGCCAAGGATCCTGTACTCCCAGATCTGGTGGCAGTGAACCGATTTGGGATCCCTTCTCCCCTGCTCCTGCAGCCATCACAGTCGACAAAACGAGGCCCTTTTCCTTCTTTCTGTTGATACCAGCCGATTGGCCAGGAACTCTGAGCAGTTGAGCAGGAGATCGTAAGGGATCCACCCAGGGAGACGGAGCGGGAGGGAGGCTGAGTCCAACTGGACTGACCATCAATGCCTTTAAAGGGGTAGAGAAAGAGCGAGGGAAGAAGGAAGAAGAAATACTGTTAAACTGATGCGTCTTCCTTTGCTCTGAGCTACGTATATAGAAGGGTGCAAATTCTTTTCAGAATCCCAACCAAATCCTCTCTCGGGCCAGGAAAACTTTACCTGTGCAGTAAGTGAGGAGCGCAAGGAAGACCACCGCCCAACCCATGGCCAACATTGGCAAGGAATGTCTTTCTAAGGAAGAAAACGATAACCTTCTTCAGATCTTCTCCCTTCCTTTCCTTAAATGCCCCTGCTTTTTCCTTTCATGCAAATGAGGTCTGCACTCATTGGTTCTTCTAGACTATTTTGTTCCCTAAAAGCATTATGGGGTTTTCTAGTTAAGTCAATGAACACCAGATGGCAGATTTGGGAGCAGGGAAGGGATAAATGTAGACATTCTTCATAAGCAATGCCCATATTCGGTTTTCTTCATTTTTGGAACAGGCCACTGGGCTTGTGGACTTAAACCATTTCCTTTTATCCTGCATATTTCACCTCTTCTGGGAGGACCAGTGCCCTCCTCCCTCCCTTACTCTGGAGGAAGACATTTCAGGAGCCACATCTGCCCACCCTTTTGCTTAAGTCAATTTTTGGAAGAACCATGAAAGGGCAATAGCCCCCCCTGTTGGTCACTGATATTGTAGCAACTGGGCATTGAGCTGGGCGCTGAGAGACTTCTCTGCAGATGGAGATGACCCTACAGACGTTTCTCTCCTGTCTCTTCAGCTCAAGCCTCCCCAGGCATAGATCGAGGTACGTTGCATGTGGTTTCAGTCTGAAGAGGAAGAGTGAAGGTTTTTGCCACACTTCCCCATAAGAGTTCACCACTGTGCAACTGGGTAACTGCTGTGTTCCAACTCCCACAGTAATAAGTTGCCTCGTCTTCAGCCTCCACATCGGTGATGGCCAAGGATCCTGTACTCCCAGATCTGGTGGCAGTGAACCGATTTGGGATCCCTTCTCCCCTGCTGCTGCAGCCATCGCAGTGGACAAAACGAGGCCCATTTCCTTCTTTCTGTTGAACCCAGCCGATGCTGTTGGTACTCTGAGTTTTGCAGGTGATCGTAATGGTTCCCCCGAGGGAGACGGAGCTGGAGGGAGGCTGAGTCCACGTGGACTGACCATCGATGCCTTTAGATAAGGGTGGGAGGGAAGGAGATAACGAGTGAGGGGAGAGAAAAAGAAAGCAATGCTTATGGATCTAATGCACCTTCCTTTGCTCTTCGTCGTCTCCCAGGGAACCTGTTCTCATGAGAATCACAAGCAGATTGTGGTTTTGGACAATTACTTTACCTGTGCAATAAGTGAGAACTGCAAAGAAAATCACAGCCCAACCCATGGTCAGCTTTGGCAAGGAATGATCTTTCAGGGAGGAAAATGATCACCTTCTTCAGATCTTCCTCTTTCCTTTCCTTAAAAGCCCCCTCTGTCTCCTTTCATGCAAATGAGATCCGCACCCATTGGTTCTACTAGAAAACTTTCCTTCCCAAATGCATTTTGGGGTCTTCTGATTTAACCAATGACCAGGGGAAACGTTTGCATATGGGAGATGTGGAAACCAGGAGGAATTAATAGGTCTCCATTAAATATCAGACTCTGCTGCTTGAGAAACAGGGAAATATCTTCAGACACACTGCCTTATACGTGAATTGGACATGGACATGATGCATTTAGTTATGTAATTCCAACTCAACAGCCTGTCAAACCACAAGAATAGGGAAAAAGTGGAGGAGATCATGGTCCATTTGGATATATGGGCTCACCAGGTCACAGGCAATCCTCCTATTCTTTTATTTAAGAATTTCTGGAACCGGTCATCTGAATTTGACACGGAAATGATACGAGTAATTGCACACTTTACTTCACCTCAATAGCATGTAAAACCTAATCTGCCATTGCAACAAAATGAAGAGCATTACATTTCTTTCAAAAAAGGAAAAAGAAAAAAAAAAGAAAAACCACCAGTTTAGGGCAAATGAAGAGAACTATACTCCATTTGGACAAATGAGCTAAGGCAGGTCCTAAGCCATCATCGTATTCTTGTTTAACCGCTTCGGGACGTGTCAATAGAAACAGAATTTTTGGAGCTAAACTCTGATCTTTTATCCTGCCTATTTCACCTGTTCTGTGAGGAGTGACTCCCCCTCTCTCCCTTACTCTCGAGGAAGAGACGAGACATTTCAGAGCCACATCTGGGCGCCCTTTGGCTGAAGTTATTTTGGGGAGAAGCATGAAAGGGCAGCAGCAGCCCCTACTGGCCGCTGATTTTGCAACATCTGGTTTATCCCCACCTGGGCTGAAGAAGTGCAGCATTTATGCAGCATTTATCCACCTCCTTCTTCTCCTCAAACATCAGATGAAGTTCGGGGTGGTGGAAATAAGTTGAAAGAGAACAAGAATGGAACACAGTGTCTCTTCTTTATTAATTCTCTCACAGAAGATGCCACAAAGCCTCCCTTTTTGTTTTTAACACTTTGATTTGAAGAAAGACATTTTAGGGTAGAGATTATATGTAAGTCTGTAGCATCCTGCTTCTCTGGGCTTCAGCATCTTGACTTTAGTGATGTGCTTGAGGTTGAGGTAAAAGAGTTTGTCAAAAGAGTTTCCCGCTTCACGTTTTCATCAGATGATTTCTTTCTTTCTCCTGGTGAGAACATTTAATAGGTGTAAGTTCAGTTCATCATCTGTTCTGGAAGAACCACACACCATTGTGTAAATCTTTAGGAGATGTTCATGCTAACATCCAGCAGCCTTGGCACAAACGTGCCCCAGTGACCCCTTTTTAGCCTGGGTCTCCGTGCAGCCCCTTCTATCCCCCCCGTCTCTAGTCCAGTGTGGAAGCAGCTGCAAATCGTCGCTAGCTTCTCCCATTTTACCTCTTCTCCTTTCAAAATGTGCACTTTTATCAGGGGAGGGCTGAGACCCTGGACCTGTGGGATTCCCTACCCCCTTCTCATCCCCCCACCCCCCCTTGTACCCATCATCCCCCTCGTGAGACCCCGTTGCAGAAAGAGAGAAACTTGCAGGAATTTCCCCTCTGCCTCATCAGTTCAGGTGCCCCAGTCACAGATCAAGGGACGTTGCTTCTGGTTTCAGGGTGAAGAGGAAGAGTGAAGGTTTTTGTCACGCTTCCCCGTAAGAATTCACCACTGTGGAACGCGTTGCCTGCACTGTTCCAGCTACCGCAGTAATAATCTCCCTCGTCTTCATACTGCACATTGGTGATGGCCAAGGATCCTGTACTCCCAGATCTGGTGGCAGTGAACCGATTTGGGATCCCTTCTCCCCTGCTGCAGCCATCGCAGTGGACAAAACGAGGCCCATTTCCTTCTTTCTGTTGATACCAGCCAATTCTGTAGGAACTCTGAGTTGTTGTGCAGGTGATCGTAATGGTTTCCCCCAGGGAGACGGAGCTGGAGGGAGGCTGAGTCCACGTGGACTGACCATCGATGCCTTTAGATAAGGGTGGGAGGGAAGGAGAGAACGAGTGAGGGGAGAGAAAAAGAAAGCAATGCTTATGGATCTAATGCACCTTCCTTTGATCTTCGTCGTCTCCCAGGGACCCTGTTCTCATGAGAATCACAAGCAGATTGTGGTTCTGGACAATTACTTTACCTGTGCAGTATGTGAGAACTGCGAAGAAAATCACAGCCCAACCCATGGTCAGCTTTGGCAAGGAATGATCTTTTAGGGAAGAAAATGATCACCTTCTTCAGATCTTCCTCTTTCCTTTCCTTAAAAGCCCCCCGCTGTCTCCTTTCATGCAAATGAGATCCGCACCCATTGGTTCTAGCAGAAAACTTTCTTTCCCAAAAGCATTCTGGGGTCTTCTGATTTAACCAATGACCAGGGGAAACGTTTGCATATGGGAGATGTGGAAACCAGGAGGAATTAATAGGTGTCCATTAAATATCACACCCTGCTGCTTGAGGAACAGAGAAATATCTTCAGACACACTACCTTAAATGTGAATTGGACATGGACATGATGCATTTACTTATGTAATTCCAACTCAACAGCCTGTCAAACCACAAGTCTAGGGAAAAAGTGGAGGAGATCATGGTCCATTTGGATATATGGGCTAACCAGGTCACAGGCAATCCTCCTATTCTTTCATTTAAGAATTTCTGGAACCGGTCATCTGAATTTGACACGGAAATGATACGAGTAATTGCACACTTTACTTCACCTCAATAGCATGTAAAACCTAATCTGCCATTGCAACAGAATCAAGAGCATAACATTTCTTTCAAAAAAGAAAAAAGAAAAGAAGAAAAACCACCAGTTTAGGGCAAAAGAGCACTATACTCCATTTAGGGATGTGGTGGCTCAGTGGGTTAGGACGCTGAGCTTGTCAGTGAGAAGGTTGGCAGTTTGGCGGATTGAATCCCAAGCACCGCATAACAGAGTGAGCACGTTACTTGTCCCAGCTTCTGCCAACCTAGCAGTTCGAAAGCACGTAAAAATGCAAGTAGAAAAATAGGGACCACTCCGGTGGGAAGGTAACAGCGTTCCGTGCGCCTTTGGCCTCCAGTCATGCTGGCCACATGACCACGGAGACGTCCTCGGACAAGCGCTGGCTCTTCGGCTTTGAAACAGAGATGAGCACCGGCCCCTAGAGTCGGAAACGACTAGCACACATGTGCGGGGGAACCTTTACCTTTTATACTCCATTTGGACAAATGAGCTAAGGCAGGTCCTAAGCAAACATCGTATTCTTGTTTAAATGTTTCGGGACGTGTCAATAGAAACAGAATTAATGAACCTAAACCATTATCTTTTATCCTGCCTATTTCACCTGTTCTATGAGGAGTGACTCCCTCTCTCTCCCTTACTCTCGAGGAAGAGAGGAGACATTTCAGAGCCACATCTGGCCGTCCTTTGGCTGAATTATTTTGGGGAGAAGTATGATAGGGCAGCAGCAGCCCCTACTGGCCACTGATTTTGCAACATCTGGCTTATCCCCACCTGGGCTGAAGAAGTGCAGCATTTATGCAGCATTTATCCACCTCCTTCTTCTCCTCAAACATCAGACGAAGGACTGGGGGGGGGGAAATTGAAAGAGAACAAGAATGGAACACAGTGTCTCTTCTTTATTAATTCTCTCACAGAAGATGCCACAAAGCCTCCCTTTTCGTTGTTAAAACTTTGATTTGAAGAAAGACGTTTTAGGGTAGAGATTATATGTAAGTCTGTGGCATCCTGCTTCTCTGGGCTTCAGCGTCTTGACTGTAGTGATGTGCTTGAGGTTGAGGTAAAAGAGTTTGTCAAAAGAGTTTCCCGCTTCATGTTTTCATCAGATGATTTCTTTCTTTCTCCTGGTGAGAACATTTAATAGGTGTAAGTTCAGTTCATCATCTGCGCTGGAAGAACCACACACCATTATGTAAATCTTTAGGAGATGTTCATCCTAACATCCAGCAGCCTTGGCACAAACGTGCCCCAGTGACCCCTTTTTAGCCTGGGTCTCCGTGCAGCCCCTTCTATCCCCCCCGTCTCTAGTCCAGTGTGGAAGCAGCTGCAAATCGTCGCTAGCTTCTCCCATTTTACCTCTTCTCCTTTCAAAATGTGCACTTTTATCAGGGGAGGGCTGAGACCCTGGACCTGTGGGATTCCCTACCCCCTTCTCATCCCCCCACCCCCCCTTGTACCCATCATCCCCCTCGTGAGACCCCTTTGCAGAAAGAGAGAAACTTGCAGGAATTTCCCCTCTGCCTCATCAGTTCAGGTGCCACAGTCACAGATCAAGGGACTTTGCTTCTGGTTTCAGGGTGAAGAGGAAGAGTGAAGGTTTTTGTCACGCTTCCCTGTAAGAATTCACCACTGTGGAACGCGTTGCCTGCACTGTTCCAGCTCCCACAGTAATAATCTGCCTCGTCTTCAGCCTCCGCATCGGTGATGGCCAAGGATCCTGTAGTCCCAGATCTGGTGGCAGTGAACCGATTTGGGATCCCTTCTCCCCTGCTGCTGCAGCCATCGCAGTGGACAAAACGAGGCCCATTTCCTTCTTTCTGTTGAACCCAGCTGATTCTGTTGGTACTCTGAGTTGTGCAGGTGATCGTAATGGTGCCCCTGAGGGAGACGGAGCTGGAGGGAGGCTGAGTCCACGTGGACTGACCATCGATGCCTTTAGATAAGGGTGGGAGGGAAGGAGAGAAAGAGTGAGGGGAGAGAAAAAGAAAGCAATGCTTATGGATCTAATGCACCTTCCTTTGATCTTCGTCGTCTCCCAGGGAACCTGTTCTCATGAGAATCACAAGCAGATTGTGGTTTTGGACAATTACTTTACCTGTGCAGTAAGTGAGAACTGCGAAGAAAATCACAGCCCAACCCATGGTCAGCTTTGGCAAGGAATGATCTTTTAGGGAGGAAAATGGTCACCTTCTTGAGATCTTCCTCTTTCCTTTCCTTAAATATCCTTCTTAAATGCACCTGCACGCAAATGTGATCTGCACCCATTGGTTCTAGCAGAATTTTTTTTTGTTCCCAGGAAGCCTTAGGATGTCTTCTAGTTTAACCAATGACCCTGGGGTACATTTGCATACAGGAGAGTTTTAAAATTGGAGGTGACTTAAAAGCTCCCAATAAAACCTTAACCACCCTGTCGTTGGTCAGGGAACCTTCTAGATTTCTTCCAATACCCTGCTATATATATATGAACGTGACTCAACAGAATAACAGAGTAACCGAATAACAGAATACCTGAGTTGGAAGGGACCTTGGAGGTCTTCTAGTCCAACCCCCTGCTCAAATTATAAGGATTGTTCTGAACCTCTGAGGATGGAGGAGGAAGGATCTTTTCACAGTGCCCCAAGCCAGTTGACCCCTATGGGATATGTCAGAAAGCCGTCTTCCACTGAAAGTGACTTCGTATCTTTGTTTTAGGACCCAAATTCAGTTGCAAATGGAAATGCATGGCAAGCCACACTGCTGAAGGAGAAAAATCAATAAGGGTCTTGATACGTAACACTGTTTCTCTAAATGTAATAACAGTGCCATTCCAATGGCAAGAGAATAACCGAATAGCAGAGTTGGAAGGGACCTTGGAGGTCTTCTAGTCGAACCTCCTGCTCAAGCTGACACCATTCTGGAGAAATGGCTGTCCAATCTCTACTTGAAAACCTCTAGTGATTGAGCACCCAGAACTTCTGGTGGCAGGTTGGTCCACTGGATAATTGTCCTCACTGTCAGGAAATTTCTCCTTAGGTTGCTTCTCTCTAGGTGGCTTCTTTCCTTGTGGCTCGGTGGGTTAGGACGCTGAGCTTGTCGATCAGAAGGTCGGCACTTTGGCGGGTCGAATCCCAAGCACCACGTAACAGAGTGAGCGCCTGTTACTCGTCCCAGCTTCTGCCAACCTAGCAGTTCGAAAGCACATAAAAATGCAAGCAGAAAAATAGGGACCACTACGGTGGGAAGGTAACAGCGTTCTGTGCGCCTTTGGCGTCCAGTCATGCCGGCCACATGACCACGGAGACGTCCTCAGACAAGCGCTGGCTCTTCGGCTTTGAAACGGAGATGAGCACCGGCCCCTAGAGTCGGAAATGACTAGCACGCATGCGCGGGGGAACCTTGACCTTTACCTTTTACCTTCCTTGATTAGTTTCCATCCGTTGTTTCTTCTCCCGCTTTCAGGTGCTTTGGAGAATACGTTCACCTCCTATTCTTTAACGAGTCCCTAGCAAACATCCCTCAGGTTTAATCAAGGAATGTAAGAAAAGCAGAACCGTATTCATAATAAATAGCTGGACTTCGTGAATGAAGAATCACTTGAATAGGATTCTCCTCTTCTCTTGTCTTCAGTTAAACAAAACTGAACATTTGTCCCTTTATGCCAAATTTCACTGATGCAGAAAGGGGGTGGGGTGGGGGGGGGGGTAAGTGAACTAAACTGAAAGGAAATGAAGAGAAAGTTTTTGTCTCACTTCCCCACCTGGACCAATCACTGTGGAACTGACTACCCGTCCAGACACAACAATAGTAGGTGGCTTCATCTTCAGCCAGAGCCCCAGTGATAGTCAAGGACATCACATTCCCTGATCTGGACCCAGAGAAACGTTCTGGAACCCCCGATGGTCTGGTGCTAGTTGTATAGATCAGCGTGCGAGGTCTATTCTCTGATATCTGCTGTGACCACCAAGGGTAGTTGCCATCCCCAAGATTTCCCCCATCGTATCGACAAGACAGGGTGACTGTCCGTCCGAGTGCAACAAATTCTGGGTCCTTCAAGGCCTGCAGTTGTTGAAGGCTGGGACCTGAAAGAAAGCAAGGGAGGGCTTGTTCAATGGAGGATCAATAGGAACAGAAGTCCAAGTATGGTCAGGAGGCTCTTCTGAGTTTACTTGTAGAAAGGATTGTGCCTCCTTCCAAAGGGATTTCTCTTACCAACAGAGATCAGGACCATGGAGAGAAGAAACAGCTGGGCCATGGTGGAAGGAGTCCACGGGCTAATTCCTTCGCTAAAGCAAATGGATTTCCCCCTTGACCCCTCTCCACCTCTCTTAAATTCCCAAAGGACAAGAGAGGACCTCCTCATGCAAATATTTGCCTCTTCAACTACCAACCCAGCCTTCTGAGTGTCTGATTGGAGAGGGGGTGAGCAATTGCTAAGATTGCCTTGTCTAAAACTAATATTTTTACACAATGGGAGGAAAGGAAGAGACAAGAGTTAGCTGTTTAATAGACCCAAGGCTATTCCACGAATCTGTTTTGATCTGCTTGAGTTTACAAAGTCATATTACCCAAAACGTATTTGTTTATGGAGAAATATGGGATGAATTGGAGGAATGCATCCGACACTCATTGACTAATTCACGTGGTTCAAGGAGAGGAAATCTCCCTTCAAGACCACCAGTCTAGGGAAAAAGAGGAGGGTCATACTCCATCTGAACATATAGGCTAGGGCAGGTCAACAATAATCCTCATATTGATTTTTCTTCATTTTTGGAACGTACCACTGAAGGCAGGATTGTTGGATCCAACCATTTCCTTCTATCCTGCGTTATTCACCTGTTATGTGAATGATCAGGGTCCTCCTCCTTCCCTTACCCTCAAGGAAGAGACGAGACCTTTCAGGAGCCCCATCTGGGCATGCTTTTGCTTATGTCATTTTTTGCACAAACATGAAAGGGCAGCAGCAACCTCTACTGGCCACTGTTTTCGCAACATCTGTGTCATCTCGACTGGGCTGAAGAAATGGAGCATTTGTCACCCTTTGAAGACCAGCATTGTCCTTCTCCTTAAATATCAGAGGAAAGGAAAGGAAAGGAAAGGAAAGAAAAGGAAAGGAAAGGAAAGGAAAGGAAAGGAAAGGAAAGGAAAGGAAAGGAAAGGAAAGGAAAGGAAAGGAAAGGAAAGGAAAGGAAAGGAAAGGAAAGGAAAGAAGGAAAGGAAAGAAGGAAAGGAAAGGAAAGGAAAGGAAAGGAAAGGAAAGGAAAGGAAAGGAAAGGAAAGGAAAGGAAAGGAAAGGAAAGGAAAGGAAAGGAAAGGAAAGGAAAGGAGGAAAGGAAAAAAGGAAAGGAAAGGAAAGGAAAGGAAAGGAAAGGAAAAGGAAAGGAAAGGAAAGGAAAGGAAAGGAAAGGAAAGGAAAGGAAAGGAAAGAAGGAAAGGAAAGAAGGAAAGGAAAGGAAAGGAAAGGAAAGGAAAGGAAAGGAAAGGAAAGGAAAGGAAAGGAAAGGAAAGGAAAGGAAAGGAAAGGAAAGGAAAAGAGAGAGGGAGGGAGGAGGAAGGGAAAGAAAGATGGAGGGAGGGAGGGAAGGAATGAATGAAGGAAGGAAGGAAGGAATGAAAGAAAGAAAGAAAGAGGGAAAGAAAGAAAGAAAGAGAGAGAGAGAGAGAGAGAGAGAGAGAGAGAGAGAGAGAAAGAAAGAAAGAAAGAAAGAAAGAAAGAAAGAAAGAAAGAAAGAAAGAAAGAAAGAAAGATAGAAAGAAAGAAAGAAAGAAAGAAAGATCCTACTTTTTACCTGAACAGGACTCGGAAATGCTTACATGTAAATGTCACGATGAAATTCTATTTTTCTGCATAGCACGTAAAGGCTAACATGTGGTTGCTACAGAATCTGGGGCCGATTGTATATATATATATTTTAAAAAGGCAAAAACCTAACAAACAAACCCCAAGAAGAAATTCTTTTTAAAAAAAAGAAAAGAAAAAAGAAAAGTATTTTATTAATTTTCTATCATTACAATTCGTTCGCACTTAACGAACGCCGTGTGGTCTGGGTTGATATTTGCTTAGTCGTAAAAGTTGCGTTCTTGCTCTCTATCTCGTTTTTCCAGCCATTGATAAAACGAGTTCCAGATTTGGAAGTATTCTTCTTTTCCTTGGATTCTCAGCGTGACCCTATCCAGTTCAGCACCGTCCAGCATTTTCTTAATTATCGCTTGAGAAGCCAAAACACCTGAAAAACATCTGTAGCTTCTTCAATTGTACATCTTACCCTTTGGGGAAACTGAGACTCTGAGTCGGTGGGCTTCTCTTGCAACTTTCCCGTCCTTGTAGCTGTACTTCTCATCCCCCATGACAGGGACAGAGAGAGACATCTTTGCAGATGGAAATGAACCTGCAGCAGTTTATCCTGCAAGATAAGAGCCTTGGTGGAGCAGTGGGCTAATGCCTCCTTAAGTAACACCAGCTGCCTGCAATTATTTTTATTTTTATTTTAATCCCATTTATATCCCGCCCTTCTCCGAAGACTCAGGGCGGCTTACAATTTAAAGCACAAATCAATCGAGTCCCACCAGGCTCAAGGTTGACTCAGCCTTCCATCCTTCCAAGGTAGGTAAAATGAGGACCCAGATTGTTGGGGGCAATTAAGCTGACTTTGTAATAATGCCGCTTGGGGTGTGTGTGAAAGCCCTAATAAGCAGGCATATACAGAGAATGAAGGCTGTTGCTAAGCACATTGATTTGTGCTTCTTAGATTGTAAGCCGCCCTGAGTCTTCGGAGAAGGGCGGGATATAAATGGGATTAAAAAAATAATAATCTCCTGTTTCTTCAAGTCAAGGTTCCCCAGACACCGGTCAAGGAACGTTGCTTCTTGTTTCAGACTGAAGAGTTGAAGATTTTTGTTGCACTTCCCCATAAGAATTCACCACTGTGGAACACGTTGCTTTTCCAGCTCCCGCAGTAATAGATTGCCTCGTCTTCAGCCTCCACATCAGTGATGGCCAAGGATCCTGTGCTCCCAGATCTGGTGGCCGTGAACCGATTTGGGATCCCTTCTCCCCTGCTGCAGCCATCACAGTGGACAAAACGAGGCCCTTTTCCTTCTTTCTGTTGAAACCACCGAATGGCATCAGTACTCTGAGTTGAGCAGGAAAGCGTAATCGTTCCACCTAAGGACACAGTGCCAGAGGGAGGCTGAGTCCAACTGGACTGGCCATCGATGCCTTTAAAGAAGGAGGGGAGAGAAAGAAAGAAACACTGTGAAACTGATGGACCGTCCTTTGCTCTTAGACTTTTCCAAGGGACCAAATTCTTAGGAGAACCCCAATCAAATCCTCTCTAGGACCAGGAAAGTTTTACCTGTGCAGTAAGTGAGAAGCGCAAGGAAGACCACTGCCCAACCCATGGTCAGCTTTGGCAAGGAATATCCTTCTAAGAAAGAAAACTGTAGCCTTCTTCAGATCTTCTGCCTTCCTTTCCTTAAATGCCCCCGCTTTCTCCTTTCATGCAAATGAGGTCTGCACTCATTGGTTCTTCTAGACTATTTTTTGTTCCCTAAAAGCATTATGGGGTTTTCTAGTTAAGTCAGTGAACACCAGATGGCAGATTTGGGAGCAGGGAAGGGATAAATGTAGACATTCTTCATAAGCAATGCCCATATTTGGTTTTCTTCATTTTTGGAACAGGCCACTGGGCTTGTGGGCTTAAACCATTTCCTTTTATCCTGCATATTTCACCTCTTCTGGGAGGACCAGTGCCCTCCTCCCTCCCTTACTCTCGAGGAAGACATTTCAGGAGCCACATTTGCCCACCCTTTTGCTTAAGTCAATTTTTGGAAGAACCATGAAAGGGCAATAGCCGCCCCTGTTGGTCACTGATATTGTAGCAACTGGGCATTGAGCTGGGCACTGAGAGACTTCTCTGCAGATGGAGATGACCCTACAGATGTTTCTCTCCTGTCTCTTCAGCTCAAGCCTCCCCAGGCATAGATCGAGGTAGGTTGCATGTGGTTTCAGTCTGAAGAGGAAGGGTGAAGGTTTTTGCCACACTTCCCCATAAGAGATCACCACTGTGCAACTGGGTAACTGCTGTGTTCCAGCTCCCACAATAATAATCTGCCTCGTCTTCAGCCTGCACATCGGTGATGGCCAAGGATCCTGTACTCCCAGATCTGGTGGCAGTGAACCGATTTGGGATCCCTTCTCCCCTGCTGCTGCAGCCATCACAGTGGACAAAACGAGGCCCTTTTCCTGATTTCTGTTGATACCAGCTAATGGCGTGGGTACTCTGAGTTGAACAGGAAAGCGTAATCGTTCCACCTAAGGACACAGTGCCAGAGGGAGGCTGAATCCAACTGGACTGGCCATCGATGCCTTTAAAGAAGGAGGGGAGAGAAAGAAAGAAACACTGTGAAACTGATGGACCGTCCTTTGCTCTTAGACTTTTCCAAGGGACCAAATTTTTAGGAGAATCCCAATCAAATCCTCTCTAGGACCAGGAAAGTTTTACCTGTGCAGTAAGTGAGAAGCGCAAGGAAGACCACTGCCCAACCCATGGTCAGCTTTGGCAAGGAATTTCCTCCTAAGGAACAAAATTGTAACCGTCTTCTTCTTTCCTTTCCTTAAATGCCTCTGCTTGGCCACTTCATGCAAATGAGATCTGCACTCATTGGTTCTGGCACAATATTTTATTCCCCCAAAGCATTCTGGGCGGGGGGTCTTCTAATTTAGCCAACAACCAAAGGACAGATTTGCATAGAGATCTGAAAATGGGGGAGACTTCAAAGCTCCCAATTAAACCTGACCACAATATTGTGAATCAGGGAACCTTCAATGTTTCTTCAGGCACCCTACATTTTACGGGAATGGGACATGGAAATGCTAATGTGTAAATGTAATTATCAAATTCTATTTATCTGCATAGCGTGCAAAGGCTAATACGCAATTGCCACAGAATCTAATATGTGCATTTCCAAAAAGCAGGAAATAAAAACCTAGAAGCCATATATATGGAGAACCGTCCTCCAAGTGGACCGATGTGCTAAAACAGATCGTAAGAAGTTCTCACATTCTTTTTTAAAAGTTTTGAAAAGCCGCTGGGAGCAGAGCTGCTGGACCTAGCCCTTTTCCTTTCATCCCTCCTTATTTCATCTGCCGTGTGAAGGCTCAGTGCCGTCCTCCCTCCCTTACACTTGAAGAAGAGATGCAACTTTTCAGGAGCCACATCTGCCCATCTTTTGGATGAAGTCGTTTTGTGGAGAACCCCCCCCTCCCCGAGGGCAACAGCAGCCCCTACTGGCCACAAATGTTGCCGCATCTACGTTATCCTCACCTGGGCTGAAGTAAGGCAGCTTTTGGCATCCTTTGAGGACCATCCTCCTCCTTCTCCTCAACCGTCAGAGAACAGACGGGAAAAATAAGAAGGAAGCGAAAGGTGACAAGAACGGAACATTTTAATGCTTGGATTTCCAAAAAAAAAAAAAGACACTTCAGGTCGACGCTATATCTAAGTTTTGTCATGCTTCCCTGTGCTTGCCCATCTTCACTTTAGTGATGTGTTTGAGGTTGAGGTGAAGGATGTAGAGTATCTCTCATCACAAGAGTTTCATATTTATAGTGGCTGATTCATGAAGTTACTTTTGGAAGAACCATGAAAGGGCAGCAGCCGCCCCTGTTGGTCACTGATCCTTCCGAGGTAGGTAAAATGAGGACCCAGATTGTTGGGGGCAATAAGCTGACTTTGTAATAATGCCGCTGGGGTGTGTGTGAAAGCCCTAATAAGCAGGCATATACATAGAATGAAGGCTACTGCTAAGCTTGTAAGCCACCCTGAGTCTTCGGAGAAGGGCGGGATATAAATGGAATTAAAATAAAATAAAATAAATAAATAAATATTGTAGCAAGTGGGCATTGAACTGGGCGCTGAGAGACTTCTCTGCAGATGGAGATGACCCTACAGACGTTTCTCTCCTGTCTCTTCAGCTCAAGCCTCCCCAGGCATAGATCAAGGTACGTTGCCTGTGGTTTCAGTCTGAAGAGGAAGGGTGAAGGTTTTTGCCACACTTCCCCATAAGAGTTCACCACCGTGCAACTGGGTAGCTCCAGTGTTCCAGCTCCCACAATAATAAGTTGCCTCGTCTTCAGCCTCCACATCGGTGATGGCCAAGGATCCTGTACTTCCAGATCTGGTGGCAGTGAACCGATTTGGGATCCCTTCTCCCCTGCTGCAGCCATCGCAGTGGACAAAACGAGGCCCATTTCCTTCTTTCTGTTGATACCAGCCGATGTTGTAGGAACTCTGAGTTGTTATGCAGGTGAGGCTAATGGTTTCCCCGAGGGAGATGGAGCTGGAGGGAGGCTGAGTCCACGTGGACTGACCATCGATGCCTTTAGATAAGGGTGGGAGGGAAGGAGAGAAAGAGTGAGGGGAGAGAAAAAGAAAGCAATGCTTATGGATCTAATGCACCTTCCTTTGATCTTCGTCGTCTCCCAGGGACCCTGTTCTCATGAGAATCACAAGCAGATTGTGGTTTTGGACAATTACTTTACCTGTGCAGTATGTGAGAACTGCAAAGAAAATCACAGCCCAACCCATGGTCAGCTTTGGCAAGGAATGATCTTTTAGGGAGGAAAATGGTCACCTTCTTCAGATCTTCCTCTTTCCTTTCCTTAAAAGCCCCCGCAGTCTCCTTTCATGCAAATGAGATCAGCACCCATTGGTTCTAGCAGAAAACTTTCCTTCCCAAAAGCATTCTGGGGTCTTCTGATTTAACCAATGACCAGGGGAAACGTTTGCATATGGGAGATGTGGAAACCAGCAGGAATTAATAGGTCTCCATTAAATACCACACCCTGCTGCTTGAGGAACAGAGAAATATCTTCAGACACACTGCCTTATACGTGAATTGGACATGGACATGATGCATTTACTTATGTAATTCCAACTCAACAGCCTGTCAAACCACAAGTCTAGGGGAAAAGTGGAGGAGATCATGGTCCATTTGGATATATGGGCTAACCAGGTCACAGGCAATCCTCCTATTCTTTCATTTAAGAATTTCTGGAACCGGTCATCTGAATTTGACACGGAAATGATACGAGTAATTGCACAGCTTTACTTCACCTCAATAGCATGTAAAACCTAATTTGCAACTGCAACAGAATCAAGAGTATAACATTTCTTTCAAAAATGGAAAAAGAAAAAAAGAAAAACCACCAGTTTAGGGCAAAAGAAGAGCACTATACTCCATTTAGGGATGTGGTGGCTCAGTGGGTTAGGACGCTGAGCTTGTCAGTGAGAAGGTTGGCAGTTTGGCAGGTTGAATCCCAAGCACCACATAACAGAGTGAGCGCGTTACTTGTCCCAGCTTCTGCCAACCTAGCAGTTCGAAAGCACGTAAAAATGCAAGTAGAGAAATAGGGACCACTACGGTGGGAAGGGAACAGCGTTCCGTGTGCCTTTGGCGTCTAGTCATGCCGGCCACATGACCACGGAGACGTCCTCAGACAAGCGCTGGCTCTTCGGCTTTGAAACGGAGATGAGCACCGGCCCCTAGAGTCGGAAACGACTAGCACACATGTGCGGGAGAACCTTTACCTTTTATGCTCCATTTGGACAAATGAGCTAATGCAGGTCCTAAGCAAATATCGTATTCTTGTTTAAACGTTTCGGGACGTGTCAATAGAAACAGAATTAATGGACCTAAACCATTATCTTTTATCCTGCCTATTTCACCTGTTCTATGAGGAGTGACTCCCTCTCTCTCCCTTACTCTCGAGGAAGAGAGGAGACATTTCAGAGCCACATCTGGCCGTCCTTTGGCTGAATTATTTTGGGGAGAAGCATGAAAGGGCAGCAGCAGCCCCTGCTGGCCACTGAATTTGCAACATCTGGCTTATCCCCACCTGGGCTGAAGAAGTGCAGCATTTATGCAGCATTTATCCACCCTCTTCTGCTGAAACATCAGACGAAGGACGGGGTGGTGGAAATAAGTTGAAAGAGAACAAGAATGGAACACAGTGTCTCTTCTTTATTAATTCTCTCACAGAAGATGCCACAAAGCCTCCCTTTTTGTTGTTAACACTTTGATTTGAAGAAAGACGTTTTAGGGTAGAGATTATATGTAAGTCTGTGGCATCCTGCTTCTCTGGGCTTCAGCGTCTTAACTGTAGTGATGTGCTTGAGGTTGAGGTAAAAGAGTTTGTCAAAAGAGTTTCCCGCTTCATGTTTTCATGAGATGATTTCTTTCTTTCTCCTGGTGAGAACATTTAATAGGTGTAAGTTCAGTTCATCATCTGTGCTGGAAGAACCACACACCATTGTGTAAATCTTTAGGAGATGTTCATCCTAACATCCAGCAGCCTTGGCACAAACCTGCCCCAGTGACCCCTTTTTAGCCTGGGTCTCCGGGCAGCCCCTTCTATCCCCCCGTCTCTAGTCCAGTGTGGAAGCAGCTGCAAATCGTCGCTAGCTTCTCCCATTTTACCTCTTCTCCTTTCAAAATGTGCACTTTTATCAGGGGAGGGCTGAGACCCTGGACCTGTGGGATTCCCTACCCCCTTCTCATCCATTCCCACCTGTTCCCATCATCGCCCTGGTGAGACCCCTTTGCAGAATGAAAGAAACTTGCAGGAATTTCCCCTCTGCCTCATCAGTTCAAGTACCCCAGTCACAGATCAAGGGACGTTGCCTGTGGTTTCAGGGTGAAGAGGAAGAGTGAAGGTTTTTGTCACGCTTCCCTGTAAGAATTCACCACTGTGCAACGCGTTGCCTGCACTGTTCCAGCTCCCACAATAATAGATTGCCTCATCTTCAGCCTCCACATCGGTGATGGCCAAGGATCCTGTACTCCCAGATCTGGTGGCAGTGAACCGATTTGGGATCCCTTCTCCCCTGCTGCAGCCATCGCAGTGGACAAAACGAGGCCCATTTCCTTCTTTCTGTTGATACCAGCCGATGCTGTAGGAACTCTGAGTTGTTATGCAGGTGATCCTAATGGTTTCCCCCAGAGAGACGGAGCTGGAGGGAGGCTGAGTCCACGTGGACTGACCATCGATGCCTTTAGATAAAGGAGGGAGGGAAGGAGAGAAAGAGTGAGGGGAAAGAAAAAGAAAGCCATGCTTATGGATCTAATGCACCTTCCTTTGATCTTCGTCATCTCCCAGGGAACCTGTTCTCATGAGAATCACAAGCAGATTGTGGTTTTGGACAATTACTTTACCTGTGCAGTAAGTGAGGACTGCGAAGAAAATCACAGCCCAACCCATGGTCAGCTTTGGCAAGGAATGATCTTTTAGGGAGGAAAATGATCACCTTCTTCAGATCTTCCTCTTTCCTTTCCTTAAAAGCCCCCGCTGTCTCCTTTCATGCAAATGAGATCCACACCCATTGGTTCTAGCAGAAAACTTTCTTCCCCAAAATCATTCTGGGGTCTTCTGATTTAACCAATGACCAGGGGAAACGTTTGCATATGGGAGATGTGGAAACCAGGAGGAATTAATAGGTGTCCATTAATTATCACACCCTGCTGCTTGAGGAACAGAGAAATATCTTCAGACACACTGCCTTATACGTGAATTGGACCTGGACATGATGCATTTAGTTATGTAATTCCAACTCAACAGCCTGTCAAACCACAAATCTAGGGAAAAGATGGAGGATCATGGTCCATTTGGATATATGGGCTAACCAGGTCATAGGCAATCCTCCTATTCTTTTATTTAAGAATTTCTGGAACCGGTCATCTGAATTTGACACGGAAATGATATGAGTAATTTCACACTTTACTTCATCTCAATAGCATGTAAAACCTAATTTGCAACTGCAACAGAATCAAGAGTATAACATTTCTTTCAAAAATGGAAAAAGAAAAAAAGAAAAACCACCAGTTTAGGGCAAAAGAAGAGCACTATACTCCATTTAGGGATGTGGTGGCTCAGTGGGTTAGGACGCTGAGCTTGTCAGTGAGAAGGTTGGCAGTTTGGCAGGTTGAATCCCAAGCACCACATAACAGAGTGAGCGCGTTACTTGTCCCAGCTTCTGCCAACCTAGCAGTTCGAAAGCACGTAAAAATACAAGTAGAGAAATAGGGACCACTACGGTGGGAAGGTAACAGCGTTCCGTGTGCCTTTGGCGTCTAGTCATGCCGGCCACAGGACCACGGAGACGTCTTCAGACAAGCGCTGGCTCTTCGGCTTTGAAACGGAGATGAGCACCGGCCCCTAGAGTCGGAAACGACTAGTACGCATGTGCGGGGGAACCTTTACCTTTTATACTCCATTTGGACAAATGAGCTAATGCAGGTCCTAAGCAAACATCGTATTCTTGTTTAAACGTTTCCGGACGTGTCAATAGAAACAGAATTAATGGACCTAAACCATTATCTTTTATCCTGCCTATTTCACCTGTTCTATGAGGAGTGACTCCCTCTCTCTCCCTTACTCTCGAGGAAGAGAGGAGACATTTCAGAGCCATATCTGGCCGTCCTTTGGCTGAATTATTTTGGGGAGAAGCATGAAAGGGCAGCAGCAGCCCCTACTGGCCACTGATTTTGCAACATCTGGCTTATCCCCACCTGGGCTGAAGAAGTGCAGCATTTATGCAGCATTTATCCACCTCCTTCTTCTCCTCAAACATCAGACGAAGGACCGGGGGGGGGGGAAATAAGTTGAAAGAGAACAAGAATGGAACATAGTGTCTCTTCTTTATTAATTCTCTCACAGAAGATGCCACAAAGCCTCCCTTGTTGCTTTTAACACTTTGATTTGAAAAAAGACATTTTAGGGTAGAGATTATATGTAAGTCTGTGGCATCCTGCTTCTCTGGGCTTCCGCATCTTGACTGTAGTGAAGTTCTTGAGGTTGAGGTAAAAGAGTTTGTCAAAAGAGTTTCCTGCTTCATGTTTTCATGATGATTTCTTTCTTTCTCCTGGTGAGAACATTTAATAGGTGTAAGTTCAGTTCATCATCTGTTCTGCAAGAACCACACATCATTGTGTAAAACTTTAGGAGATGTTCATCCTAACATCCAGCAGCCTTGGCACAAATGTGCCCCAGTGACCCCTTTTTAGCCTGGGTCTCCGTGCAGCCCCCTCTATCCCCCCGTCTCTAGTCCAGTGTGGAAGCAGCTGCAAATCGTCGCTAGCTTCTCCCATTTTACCACTTCTCCTTTCAAAATGTGCACTTTTATCAGGGGAGGGCTGAGACCCTGGACCTGTGGGATTCCCTACCCCCTTCTCATCCATTCCCACCTGTACCCATCATCCCCCTCGTGAGACCCCTTTGCAGAAAGAGAGAAACTTGCAGGAATTTCCCCTCTGCCTCATCAGTTCAGGTGCCCAAGTCACAGATCAAGGGACGTTGCTTCTGGTTTCAGGGTGAAGAGGAAGAGTGAAGGTTTTTGTCACGCTTCCCCGTAAGAGTTCACCACCGTGCAACTGGGTAAGTGCTGCATTCCAGCTCCCACAATAATAAGTTGCCTCGTCTTCAGCCTCCACATCGGTGATGGCCAAAGATCCTGTACTCCCAGATCTGGTGGCAGTGAACCGATTTGGGATCCCTTCTCCCCTGCTGCAGACATCGCAGTGGACAAAACGAGGCCCATTTCCTTCTTTCTGTTGATACCAGCCGATTTCCCAGGAACTCTGAGTTGTTGTGCAGGTGATCGTAATGGTTTCCCCCAGAGAGACGGAGCGGGAGGGAGGCTGAGTCCACGTGGACTGACCATCGATGCCTTTAAAGGGGTAGAGAAAGAGCGTGGGAAGAAGGAAGAAGAAATACTGTTAAACTGATGCGTCTTCCTTTGCTCTGAGCTACGTATATAGAAGGGTGCAAATTCTTTTCAGAATCCCAACCAAATCCTCTCTCAGGCCAGGAAAGTTTTACCTGTGCAGTAAGTGAGGAGCGCAAGGAAGACCACCGCCCAACCCATGGTCAACTTTGGCAAGGAATATCCTTCTAAGAAAGAAAACTATAGCCTTCTTCAGATCTTCTCCCTTCCTTTCCTTAAATGCCCCCGCTTTCTCCTTTCATGCAAATGAGGTCTGCACTCATTGGTTCTTCTAGACTATTTTGTTCCCTAAAAACATTATGGGGTTTTCTACTTAAGTCAATGAACACCAGATGGCAGATTTGGGAGCAGGGAAGGGATAAATGTAGACATTCTTCATAAGCAATGCCCATATTCGGTTTTCTTCATTTTTGGAACAGGCCACTGGGCTTGTGGGCTTAAACCATTTCCTTTTATCCTGCATATTTCACCTCTTCTGGGAGGACCAGTGCCCTCCTCCCTCCCTTACTCTGGAGGAAGACATTTCAGGAGCCACATCTGCCCACCCTTTTGCTTAAGTCAATTTTTGGAGGAACCATGCAAGGGCAATAGCCCCCCCTGTTGGTCACTGATATTGTAGCAACTGGGCATTGAGCTGGGCACTGAAAGACTTCTCTGCAGATGGAGATGACCCTACAGATGTTTCTCTCCTGTCTCTTCAGCTCAAGCCTCCCCAGGCATAGATCGAGGTAGGTTGCATGTGGTTTCAGTCTGAAGAGGAAGGGTGAAGGTTTTTGCCACACTTCCCCATAAGAGATCACCACCGTGCAACTGGATATATGGACTGTTCCAGCTCCCACAATAATAATCTTCCTCGTCTTCAGCCTGCACATTGGTGATGGCCAAATAAGTTTGAAATGATCATATCGGTCTCCCTTTATTCTTTGTTAACAAGCCAAAAAAATTACGCAAATATGAGCTGCCACTGCTGTGGCTACTGCCTGTAGATGGCCTTGGGCTAGGCTGAAACTAAGCAAGTGCATTCTGAATGCTTAAAAAACATTTAACACATATCTTCCTTGCTTCTCAGCTAACAGAGAGAGAGAGAGAGACAGAGAGCGCCTGTGGCCTAGGAGTTAAAACAACTGCTTAAGACACAGTCAGCCCAGGTTCGAATCTCAGAAGTGTATGGCTGACTGATGAGAACAAATAAGTTTGAAATGATCATATTGGTCTCCCTTTATTCTTTGTTAGCAAGCCAAAAAATTTACACACAAACACACACACACACACACACACACACACACACACAATGTTAAATGTTTGTTAAGCATTCAAAAAGCCAAAAAAGTGCAGCCGCCCCTGTTGGTCACTGATATTGTAGCAAGTGGGCATTGAGCTGGTTGCTGGGAGACTTCTCTGCAGATGGAGATGACCCTACAGACGTTTCTCTCCTGTCTCTTCAGCTCAAGCCTCCCCAGGCATAGATCGAGGGACGTTGCCTGTGGTTTCACATTTCACTGAGGCAAAACAAAACAAAGGGAAATGAAATGAAGGGCTTTTGTCTCACTTCCCCACCTGAACGAATCACTGTGGAACTGACTGCTCACCCAGATGCAACAATAGTAGGTGGCTTCATCTTCAACCAGAGCCCCAGTGATAGTCAAGGACATCACATTCCCTGATCTGGACCCAGAGAAACGGGCTGGAACCCCCGATGGTCTGGAACTGGTGTGATAGATCAGTCCTCGATGCTGCTGCCCAGGTATCTCCTGGGTCCAAAAAGGGTAGTTGCCATCCCCAAGATTTCCACCACCGTATCGACAAGATAGGGTGACTGTTCTTCCAACTGCAACAGATTCTGCATCCTTCAGATTCTGCAGTTGTTGGAGGCTGAGGCCTGAAAGAGAGCAAGACATTGCTTGTTCAATGGAGGGTCAAGAATGACCAACTCAGCTATCCAGCAAGGAGGACCTTTGGAGTTTGGTTCTAGGAAGGGTTGTGTCTCCTTCCAAAGGGATTTTGGATCTTACCAACAGAGATCAGGACTATGGAGAGAAGAAGCGCCTGGGTCATGGTGGGACAACTGATGGACCAATCCCTTCTCTAAAGCAAATGGATTTCCCCCTCGACTCTTCTCCACCTCTCTTAAATCCCCAAAGGACAAGAGAGGACCCCCCCTCCATGCAAATATTTCCTTCTTCAACTACCAACCCAGCCTTCTGAGCGTCTGATTAGAGAGGTGATGAGCAAGTGCTAAGATGTGCCTTGTCTAAAAGTAACAATTCCACCAAGTTCGAGGAAACGAAGAAACAAGAATTAGTTATTTAATAGATTGAAGGCTGACATTCGTTCCACGAATCCGTTTTGATCGGCTTGAGTTGACGAAGCTATATTACACAAAAATGCAGTGGCGTAGCGTGGGGGGTGCAGGGGGGGCCGGCCGCACCGGGCGCAACATCTGGGGGGGGCGCATTAGATGCATTTTACTTTAATTACATCAGTATTTTCATAACAAACACTACATGTGCTTAGGGGGTAAGGGTTTCTTTAACTAATCTAGTGGAAGAGACTCGAGTGCTAAAATCCACGGGTTAGGGGGCGCAAATTACTTGCCTTGCCCTGGGTGCTGACAACCCACGCTACGCCACTGCAAAAATGTATTTGTTTATGGAGACCTATTGGGTGGGTTGATGAATTGTATCCCACACTCATTAATTCTTAGGGTTCAAGGAGAGGAAATCTCCCTTCAAGACCAGCGGTCTAAGGAAAAAGAGGAGGGCCAGACTCCCATTGGACATATGAGGTAAGACAGGTCATAAGCAATCCTCCTACTCAATTTTCTTAATTTTTGGAACAAGCCAATGGAAGCAGAGTTGGTGGACTTAAACCATTTCCTTTTATCGTGCATATTTCACTTGCTCTGTGAGGATCCCTTACTCTAGAGGAAGAGACCGGACTTTGCAGGAGCCACATCTGCCCACCTTTTCATTTAGGTCATATTTTTGGAGAACGGTGAAAGGGCAGCAGCAGCCCCTACTGGCCACTGGTATTGCACCATCTGGGTTATCCCCACCTGGGCTGAAGAAATTGGCTGTCCTTTGAAAACCATCTTCTTCCTTCTCCAACAGTATCAGAAGGAGGATAGAAAAACAATGAGCTGAAAGAAGAATAAAGAAACAATATGTGTCTTCTTTATTAAATGTCCTACACAAGTATATATTATACATATTAGACCAGGGGTCTTCAAACTTGGCCCTTTTATGACTTGTGGGCTTCAACTCCCAGAATTCCTCAGCCAAGCATGCCTGGCTGAGGAATTCTGGGAGCTGAAGTCCAGAAGTCATAAAAGGGACAAGTTTGAAGACCCCTGTATTAGATAGATTAGATTAGATTAGATAGATAGATAGATAGATAGATAGATAGATAGATAGATAGATAGATAGATAGATTGATTTAATATCTAGATAGGTAGGTAGGTAGGTAGGTAGGTAGGTAGATGATAGATAGATAGATAGATAGATAGATAGATAGATAGATAGATAATAGATAGATAGATAATTGATAGATTTAATATCTAGATAGATAGATAGATAATAGATAACTGATAGATTTAATATCTAGATAGATAGATAGATAGATAGATAGATAGATAGATAGATAGATAGATAGATAATTGATAGATTTAATATCTACATAGATAGATAGATGATAACTGATAGATTTAATATCTACATAGATAGATAGATAGATAGATAGATAGATAGATAGATAGATAGATATTAAATTATGATGATGATGATGATGATGATGATGATGATGATGATGATGATAAAAATAATAAGAATAATAGAGTTGGAAGGGACCTTGCAGGTCTTCTAGCCCAACTCTCTGCTCAGGCAGAAAGCCCTAGACCATTTCAGACAAATGATGGTCCAGTCTCTTCTTATATAATCTATGACTTCATGGTATGTTTGAGGTTGAGATAACGGACGTGCCTCTTCAACGAAAGTTTCATGTTCTCAGTGGCTGATTCATTTCTCTTAGGAAGAAAAGCTTTAGCACCTGGTCTATTCAGTTCCACACCTAATCTACAGAAACCGCACATGCATTTGCCATTTACTAAGGGTCCATCCTTACACCCTCTAGACATGGCGCAAATTTGCCCCAGTGACCACTTTTCAGCCTGTGTCCTCACACAGTCTCTTTTATCCCATCTGCAATTATTATTATTATTTCCAACCGGTTCAACTCTGCTAACTCCATCAATATTTGGAAATATGAGTTCTTAACAATCTTCCCTAACCTCTAAGTCAGGGGCCTTCAAACTTGGCCCTTTTATGACTGGTGGACTTCCAACTCCCAGAATTCCTCAGCCAGGCATGCTGGCTGAGGAATTCTGGGAGTTGAAGTCCCCAAGTCATAAAAGGGCCAAGTATGAAGGCCCCTGCTCTAAGTAAAGAACAGGAAAAAAAATAAAACAATAAGCATGAGTGGGAGCTGGTCTTTCTGAATGAAGATCACCTGGACAGGATGACCAATTCCTCTTGCCTTATATCAATTAGAATTACACATTTGTCCCTTCTTGTCACATTTCACTGATGCACACAGGACAAAAACAAAATAAAGGAAAGGAAATGCAGAGAAGGGCTTTTGTCTCACTTCTGCACTTGAACCAATCACTGTGGAACTGACTACCCATCCAGACACAACAATAGTAGGTGGCTTCGTCTTCAGCCAGAGCCCCAGTGATAGTCAAGGACATCACATTCCCTGATCTGGACCCAGAGAAACGTTCTGGAACCCCCGATGGTCTGGAACTGGTCGCATAGATCAGCATTTGAGGTCTATTCTCAGATATCTGCTGTGACCACCAAGGGTAGTTGCCATCCCCAAGATTTCCCCCATCGTATCGACAAGACAGGGTGACTGTCCGTCCAAGTGCAACAAATTCTGGGTCCTTCAAGGCCTGCAGTTGTTGAAGGCTGGGACCTGAAAGAGAACAAGACATTGCTTGCTCAACAGAGGATCAATAAGACCACCACAAATGGAAAAAGTCAAGTATCTACCAAGGAACCTCTTCTGAGTTGGTTCTGGAAAGGGTTGTGCCTCCTTCCAAAGGGATTTCTCTTACCAACAGAGATCAGGACTATGGAGAGAAGAAGGAGCTGGGTCATGGTGGGACAACTGGATGGGCCAATCCCTTCTCTAAAGCAAATGGATTTCCCCCTTGCCTCCACTCCACCTCTCTTAAATCCCCAAAGGACAAGAGAGGACCTCCCCATGCAAATAGCCTGCCCTTCAACCATCAGCCGAGCCCTTTGGGAGGCTGATTAGAGAGGAAAGGAAGCAGCTCATAAGATATGACTTGTTGAAGAGGAATGTTTCTTGCAGTAAGGAAGAGGCAAAACCTAGTCCTTGAATAGCCTGAAGGATTTCTGCACGACAGTCCACGAATCACTTTTGATCGGCAGGAGTTAATGAAACCGTATTATAGAAAGCGATCTTTTGGAGGAACAGATGCCAGGCTGATTGATTAATTCTAATCAAGGATGATTCTAAGAGAGGAAAAAGAGAAGGACCATCCTCCAGTTGGGCTTATCAACCAGGGCAGATCTTAAACAGCCTTCACACCGATTTTTTTAAAATTTTAGAAGCGTGCCCCCGGAAACAGTGTTGGTGAGGCTAACCATTTCCTTTTATCCTGGGCATTTCACCTGTTCTGTGAGGGGTCGGGCCCTCCTCCCTCCCTCCCTCTAGAGAGGAAGAGACTGAACTTTGAAGGAGCCACATCTGGCCATCCTTTTGCTTCAAGTCAGTTTGGGGGGACAAACATGAAAGGGCAGCAGCAGCAGCAGCCCCTGCTGGCTACTGATGTTGTAACATCTGGGTTATCCCCACCTTGAGATGAAGAAATGCAGCCTTTGTTGTCCTTGGAGGACCATCTTCGTCCTTCTCTTCAAACATCAGAGGTAGGGCAGACCAAAGAAAAGACTAAGATGAAAAGGAGCAAATTTGCCTTCTTTATTACTTCTCCTATGGCAGATGTCCTCAAGAGTCACTTTATCGTTTGATTTGGAAAAAGACATTTCTAGGTAGAAATTGTGTGTACACCTGTGGCATCGTGCTTCTCCGGGCCTCTCCTTCTTGACCATGGCTTGCTTGAGGTTGGCACAAAGGATGGACCTGTCCATCAGAAGACTTTCATGTCTTCATTCACCCAATGTTTGCAGTAATTTGCTTAACCAATGGGCAAAACTGGCTGTTAAATTGGGGGGGGGAGGGCTCTCTTAACAAGCACCTTGGCTTAGCAACGGAGATTGTGTTGCCAATTGTGGTCGTAGCTATAGTAATATCCCTTTTCTACTCCTCAGGGCACCTCATAACGAGTAACAAGAAGTGGAGAGTGTCTCTTTCACAGTTAATAACAATAACAATGAAGTTGGAAGGGGCCTTGGAGGTCATCTTGTCCAACCCCCCCTGCTCAGGCAGGAAACCCTAGACCATTCCAGACAAATGGCGGTCCAGTCTCTTCTTAAACAGTTCTGCCAAATCCCTATTCAGGCAGGTCCTCGACCACAAGGAAGCCCCAAAGCCAGACCGTTGTTAAGTGAGTTTTGCCCCATTTGACATCCTTACTTGCCAGAGTGATTAAGTGAATCGCCACCTGGTTCAGTTAGTAACACGGCTGCAAAGTGAATCGGGCTTTCCCCACCCCCTTGTTTTTCAGAAGGTCGCAAAAGGGGTCACGTCTCTCACACACAGAGAGAGAGAGAGAGAGAGGAGAGAGAAAGAGAGAGAGAGAGAGAGAGAGAGAGAGAGAGAGAGAGGAGAGAGAGAGAGAGAGAGGAGAGAGAAAGACAGAGAGAGAGAGAGAGGAGAAAGAGAGGAGAGAGGAGAAAGAGAGAGAGAGAGAGGAGAGAGAAAGAGAGAGAGAGAGAGGAGAGAGAAAGAGAGAGAGAGAGAGGAGAGAGAG
>NC_139527.1:4729907-4758929 GCF_947247035.1 Vipera ursinii | reverse complement strand
CCTTCCCTTCTCCACCATCCAAGTCAGAGCTGAAGAAGCTTCTCGGATGAGAAGTGAAACATCTCCAGGGGAAAACAAGAAAGTCCAGTTGTCTCCTGAAAAAGAAAAAAAGCACCCTTGGGAACGTTTCCGATCGACAGTGCAAAAAAAAAGGGCCAGGTTTTCCGAGATCTTCGTTCGCTCCTGTGAGATTTCCAAATGCAATCGAAATGCATTTCACCGTTTTGTTTTCAGCTGACCCCTTAGAGATGCATCTGCTGTTTTTCGCTCTTCCCTGCCCTTGTTAGCAAGTCTTGTTTTCGGTTTCTTGGCAAGTAAATTTAATAAATACATGTAAATAATAAAATAGATAATGTTGTTGTTAGCTGCGAAGTCGTGTCCGACCCATCGCAACCCCATAGACCACGTTCCTCCAGGCCTTCCTGTCCTCCACCATCTTCTGGAGTCCCTTTAAGCTCACGTCTACTGCTTCAGTGACTCCATCCAGCCACCTCATTCTCTGTCTTCCCCTTCTTCTCTTGCCCTCGACCTTTCCCAGCATGAGGCTCTTCTCCAGTGAGTCCTTCCTTCTCATTAGGTGGCCAAAGTATTTGAGTTTCCGCTTCAGGATCTGGCCTTCTAAAGAGCAGTCGGGGTTGATCTCCTCTAGGACTGACCGGTTTGATCGCCTTGCAGTCCAAGGGACTCGCAGGAGTCTTCTCCAGCAGAATAGAATAGAATAGAATAGAATAGAATAGAATAGAATAGAATAGAATAGAATAGAATAGAATAGAATAGAATAGAATAGAATAGAATAGAATAGAATAGAATAGAATAGTTATTAGCTGTGAAGTCGTGTCCGACCCATCACGACCCCATGGACCACGTTCCTCCAGGCCTTCCTGTCCTCTACCATCTTCTGGAGTCCGTTTAGGCTCACGCCTCCTGCTTCAGTGACTCCATCCAGCCACCTCCTTCTCTGTCGTCCCCTTCTTCTCTTGCCCTCCACCTTTCCCAGCATGAGGCTCTTCTCCAGTGAGTCCTTCCTTCTCATTAGGTGGCCAAAGTATTTATTTATTTTTATTTATTTTTATTTTATTTTATTAGACTTATATACCGCCCTTCTCCCGTAGGAATCAGGGCGGTTCACAAAGTATTTTAAAAACAATACAACAAATTACAAAAATTAAAAACAATTTGAGTTTTAGCTTCAGGATCTGGCCTTCTAAAGAGCAGTCAGGGTGGATCTCCTCTAGGACTGACCGGTTTGATCGCCTTGCAGTCCAAGGGACTCGCAGGAGTCTTCTCCAGCACCATAGTTCAAAGGCCTCCATTCTTTGGCGCTCAGCCACAATACATAAAATAGATAATATCAGGTGTTAATCCCTTTTGTCACTAGCTAGAGTTTGAGGACGTCGTGAGCTTTATTTGATTATTATACAGATCTCTGGAGGAATATTTGGGAATCCCAGAGAGGACTTTTTTTAAAAAAAAATTGTACGCAAACAATTGAAAAGTCATCTCTGATTTCCCTAGTCAGCACCTTCCCGTCAAGGTCCGTTTGCCATGGAAATGTTATATTCCTGGATCTTTTTATGCTACTAAAAAAATGTAGATAGTGGTTTGTTTGTTTTTCTAATCAAAGAAGTTACTTTGTCCATCTCAGCAAGATCTCTCACCCACTATTCCTATAAGGTTTCCATCCCTGTGCATATAAAAATCTCAGTGCAGTAATCAGATATTGGGGGAAAAAATCTTTCATGGCTTTTTTCTAACATTATCAATCCTAAAAGGAAAAGTTCTGGCTTCAGCTGACTATTGATACCGATCCTGTTGAGGTCCTCCATGCTGCTAATATAACAGGCAGCCGAAGGTCCACTTAGAGTGTTATATGTTGCATTTTATATCTTATATGTTATAGTTCCATAGTATTCAGCAGATACCACCCACCCCAGTGGATTCATTTCTGCCAGTTGATGTAGATCTTCCCAAAGCTTAGGAACGGAGTTCTGGACCTAGCAAAGATCCTCTGAAGAGCCAGAATTTGTTTTTTGATCTTAGAGCTCCTCCTGATGGCAAAGCTTTTGAATCACTATCTTGGCTTGAGTTGGGTTCTCAGCTTGAATGAATCAAACAGACGTTCAGATCAACAAAGGGTTTTTTTCCTCCCTTGGGAGATGCAGCAAAAAAATATCTGTGGTTTCCCGTGTCTGAATGGCAGTTAACCACAAGTAAGAAGCATGGTAAGATAGACGCAACCCTCATACACAAATAGTTTCCTGTTGCCTGAAGTTGGTTGAGATACTTGCCGATATCTTGGGTTTGCATGTATGCTCACACTGACTTTCTCTTTCATGCTCCTATCCCTGGAGATCAGCAGGTTGGACCAAGTGATCACTTAACCCAACCCTCTGCATTTCAACAGGAACCGTGTCCAATTAACCCAGTTTGTACCCAAGCCAAGAATTCCATAGGAAGAACATTGAATCTAATGTACATCCACAGATGAAAGAGGACGACTCATAATGCAAATGTGTTGCCCAAGCTCACATCTGAATCACAAATTCTTCCAAATTAATTCCATTATGGATCAGAACTGGAGAACATCTGCAAACCTTAAGTAAAATCCATCAGCCAGCTGGCTGTCTCTTACCAGCTGTTGTATATGAATCCCCCAAGGAGTAGGGCTAGGGTTTTATCCTCTTTGCTCCAGAATGTGTAACACAGTGGTATTCTGACCCTGTTGAAGCTAGGCAGTAATACGTGCCTTCATCAGCTGCTTGGACTCCAGAAATGGTTAGATAACAGGCATTAAGGCTGGCATCTTTGGAAGCAGCAAATCTATCCGAGACACCAGTTTTTCTTCTTTGATTGGATCCATCTTTGTAATACAAAAGATATTTGGGAGGATTCGGCTGTTGATGCTGAAACCAGCTTATGGTGTAAGTTGCCATGGTGCCACCGGAAAGGGTGCAAGAGATCTGAGTGGCACTTCCTAGGGATGCCAACACGGAGACAGGCTGGTGTAATGAGATTGTTGTTACATCTCCTGTGGTTAGAAGACACAAGCACACCGCATAGATTAGGATAGGACATTCCTTTCTGCACGTTCTTGAGATGGTGCTATAGACCAGGACTCCTGAAATCCATCTTTGGTAACTTGGTTGAACCAGAGACAGCAAGTTGCCCTTTGGTCTTCTTGAGACCAAAGCTAGCCTGTTTCTTGAACCAGCTCCCTCAGTTTTCTCTGAATGGCCACTCCGAACTCTTCTGTGAAACCTATTTTGAGCCCCTCTTCAAAACTCACTTTTCCTAGCTGACATTTGGATCATCGCCAGATATTTTACGATTACGGCCCAGTCGAGCCCAGATGGTGGAAAATTTGGTACTAGCTGCTCTTGTTGAAGACCAGGAATGACCTTGGAGATGGTCTGCAAAAGCCCAACCATGCTTGGAGCTCTAGAAACATGGGCAACATTAAGACGCTCAAACTGGGCTCACACACTAACCCCCAAGCAAGACAAAACTGCCAGCCTTTCAAGATTTTGTCAACCTATATCAACAAAGTAGAGTTTGTCAGGTTCATGGATTCTCTGTTCTCATCTGGCCTGCTTTGAAAGACAGACAGGTCCCTTCTCCCACCCACCCACCACATTTTTATTCTCTTTTCCGCCCTTCCCGTAGCTTGTTTCTTCTTTAGGCTGTAAGCCCCTTACCAGGTATATTCTACCCAAATCACCATCTGCACGAAGGGGTTCTGTCTGTCCGTCAGTCCCTAATGGGACCAGCTAATCATGGCTTAAGCTCTGCCAGTTCCAAGAAGAATCCAAGTGCAATTAACTTAACCTGCATTCGTGTCCCCCGCCTCTCCTTCGTAGTATCATCCAACAATGGTAACCCACAGAAGCAATTTGCAGCCAAAGCTTGCTGTTTGAGCATAAGATATTACCCAAAGTCCTTGCTATCAGAAGCGTCAGAAGCAAGAATGAGGATGCTAGCAGGGTCATATTAGAAATCAGTTTTGCAAAGTTGACGATCTCTAATATTATTTTTTTTAAAAAAAAACTTTGGCATCTATCTCTGAAGAAAATGTTGATTTGTTGACAATGGTAGAGAACATTGAAAATACAACGAATTATAGACATTTCCCCCCCCCCCAAAAAAAGGAATGCAAACGAACTCCTCCCCCTGGGGTATTTGCATATAACTTCCCCAAACTGTAAAGTAAAGGTAAAGGTTCCCCTGCACATGCGTGCTAGTCGTTTCCGACTCTAGGGGCCGGTGCTCATCTCCGTTTCAAAGCCGAAGAGCCAGCGCTTGTCCGAGGACGTCTCCATGGTCACGTGGCCGGCATGACTAGACGCCAAAGGCGCACGGAACGCTGTTACTTTCCCACCGTAGTGATCCCTATTTTTCTACTTGCATTTTTACGTGCTTTCGAACTGCTAGGCTGGCAGAAGCTGGGACGAGTAACAGGCGCTCACTCTGCTACGCGGCACTCGGGATTCGACCCGCCAAACTGCCGACCATTAATAAGGGTGGGTTACCAGCGGTGTCCTATAGCCAGCCTGTGTCAGTTCATGACAGCCTGTTGATAATTTTTTCAGAATTTTGCTAGCCAGCCGAAAGTCTGGTTGCCCCTCTGCAGCTGTAGCATCCATCAGCTGTTTGGCAGCTGGCAATGAAGCACAGTGGGTAGAGCCTCTTGCTAAAGGTTTACTAGCACATCCCTGATGATAAAGGTAGTTCAATTACAACTGTAATGGAACTTTTCTTTTCTTTCTTTCCTTTTTTCTTTCATTCCTTTCCTTTTTTCTTTTTTCATTCTTTTTTTCTTTCCTTCCTTCCTTCCTTTTTTTTCTTTCCATTTCTTTTTCCTTCTTTCCTTTTCATTCCATTTTTCTTCTTTCCTTCTATTTCTTTTCTGTCTCTCTCTCTCCCTCCCTCCCTCCCTCCCCCTCTCTCTCTCTTTTTGAAAGCTTGGAGATGGAGAGCTGACCAGTCCCCATAAAATGTTTTTTAAAAACAAACAAACAACAACAACAAAATGATGCAGGCTACTTCTGCAAATGAAAGCCTTCAAATGTTTGCATTTAGGAGGAGGCGGCAAAAACAGGTTGTGCGATCCTCAAGGAATAAGAAGGTACATTTCTGTTCTCTGAAATAGCCAAATGACCGTGAACTAGGTTTTGCACAAAGCCCAATTTGGAGAACGAAGGGACACACATTGCGTCGAATCAAGGTATCATTTTACAAGGTTGCATCATCCTTGGCGGACTGTGTTAATCTCCAAGGTCCAGGTCAGCATTGGCAGACTTAACCTGACGCTAAGGGCTTTGCACGCTTTATATAAACAAGCTAAGATCTAAATTAAGGCCATTAAGAGTCATACAGTTAAGCTGAACATCTGTCCGCCTTTCCCTTCCCCCCCCCCCCGCCAATTCTTCCACATCTGAAGAAGTCCACCATTTACCGACCATTTGCTCCTCTCGGTCCTATCAACAATGACCATTCTCTTCCGCAACAGAAAATATGGAGAAGCTGAGAACTTCCAACTCATGGGTCAAAGTGGATGGCTCCTCTCTTAAGTTCCGTTGCTGCCCACGCTTGGTTCCTGAGTTGGGTCAGTCCCACCATCTTCAATTTCCATCTCTTGCAAAATTGGAAAAAGGAGAATGCCAGGAAGCGCCCTCAGCTGGATCCACGCTCACTCTACGCCATCATATGGCTTGTTTATAGACAGTGCAGTGATTTGGACCTGAATTCACCTAGCCCAGAGGTAGGCAACCTTGGCTCTTTTATGACTCGTGGACTTCAACTCCCAGAATTGCTGAGCCAGCTGTACTGGCTCAGGAATTCTGGGAGTTGAAGTCCACGAGTCATAAAAGAGCCAAGGTTGCCCCCTGAGCTAGCCCAACGCGTCCACCAAAATCTTAGGAAATAGCAAGGCCCAATCAGCTTTGTCCAAGTTAATGTCCTCCAGATGGTCTAAACCAGAGGTGGGGAACGACGGCACCCTTTATGACTTGCGGACTTGAATTGAATTGAATGCTGGCTCAAGAATTCTGGGAGTTGAAGTCCACAGGCCATAGAGCCATAGTTCCCCACCCCGACCTAAACCAGAATCCTCTTCCTAAACATTACACTTTCAGCTGGCATTGTGTGTTTGAGAATCCACTCTGCCCAAAGGACACCAATTTGGAGAAATGTCCACTAGATGCATCCTTCAAAAGATCTTCATACTCAAAATCTTGGACCGACGTGTTTGGCTACATAGCCCTCTTTTAAAGAATCGCTACACACCAGCTCAATTCATATGGCCTTAAACAAACAGAAACACGCACTCAGGTGCTCGCTTTAAATAAACCATCTGCTTTTATTTGACTTTCCTCTGTACAAAAATCAATTTATCCTTGCGTTTAAAACCTTTCCTTGCTTATAAATCTACATCTGAGAAAACCAGGTTGAGCTGGCCAGATTCTCTGCTAATTCTCTTTGTCCCCGTTAGGATCCTTTTGTTGCTTAGCGTTGACCTTTCTCATTTCTTCACAAGAGGGAAGTCACACCTGCAAAAGAAAGACACGACAAGTTGGCCTCAAGCTGCAAGACGTTTTCATAAAAGCGATGGGTCATACTGGCTGAGCAGAGCCCTGGATTGCACCAATGGATGGACAGGTAACATAAATGGATTTTCTGCCCTGTAAAGCAGAGTTCTAACATTTCAGATCTTTATTTGGAAAACTGAAAGAGGGAGAAAGAAGGAAGGGCAATTAGTCCTGGCTGGTGGTGAACATCTAACTCATTGTTGGTTGGCCATCAACAAGAGGAGGGGCTGTAGCTCATTGTGAATGTAAGTGGGAGAGAACAGAGGCAAGGAATTCTGGGAGTTGAAGTCCACACATCTTCAAGCTGCCGAGGTTGAGGAACGCGGCTCTAATATGACCTGTCAGCAATGCCCCTTTGGTTCCTACACAGGCCAAATTCTTCAGCTCAAGAATTAATGGACCCATGTTTGCCCTCAGGATTCAAAACAAGGATCCTATCACAGCATTTCAACCTCCACCGCAGATCTAAAAATGACCATCTGGGGGTAAGAGAGACTTTAAAACCACCATGGAAGCAGAGGTGGGTTCAAGGGTTCTAGGTCACCACAAAAGGTCTCCAGAAGCACAACGGACTTCTAAAAAATTATTAGATGGTCAGGCCCTTGTGATGTCTCCAATGTAATCTGCAGGGGCCTAACCACCACCACCACCCCCGTTGCCCACCCAGGCACCTAATTTAAATCCTCCATCAATCTAGCTGCTTCGGACATCCGATGAAGTGAGATGCAGCTCGTCAAAGCGGATGCCTTTTCATAAAACGTCTGGGGCAACCGGACTCCTGCAATTTCCAAGATGTCTCCTTTCTTCTCCATCATGGTAACACTCACCGCTGGCTTCCTTGCATTGCTTCAAGGCCTCGTTGAAGCCCTCACACAAGGTCAAGTCACTCTGGTTAGTAGCACAGTCCAGGAACTGCCTCATCTCGTAGAGGCAAGGTCCATACTGGGATGGCTGATGGGTTGGTATCTGCCTGGATTCCTGGAGACAGTCAAGGAGAGACATTCAACCTCCCAAGGTAAGCGCAGGTAGTTTGGTCATGTAGGTAGCCCTCAACGTACGGCCACAATTGAGCCCAAAATGTAATGTTGCTAAGCGAGACGGTTGGCGGGCTTTTGCCCCATCTTACCACCTTTCCCGCCACAGTTGTTAAGCGAATCACGGCCGTTCTTAAATTATGAACACGGCTGTTAAGTGAATCCGGCTTCCCCATTGACTTTGATTGTGAGAAAGTGACCTTGGGACGCGGCAGTCATAAATACAAGTCAGTTGCCAAGCATCTGAATTTTGACCATGGACGTTAAGTGTGTGTGGGGGGGTAAACCCGGTCGCGCGTCACTTTTTTCAGTGCCGTTGTAACTTTGGGTGGTCACTACATGGACTGCTGTAAGTTGAGGACTATCTATACAGCTGGCTTAGGTCAGGTCAGATGGTCATTGGTCATAAGTCGCTTCTAGTGTTGTAGCTTTGAAGAGTTGTTCAACAAGTGGCTGTAAGTCGAGGACTACCTATTGAGCCTTGTTCCCACCAGGATTTATGGGGCTCCCACCCTTATGCCATTTAGGAAACGGCAAAAGAGCTTGACCACTCCATCAAGATGGCTCTTGGGCTGGCTCAAGGTCCCCCAACCACCTTCTCTGACACACACACACACACACACACACACACACACACACACACACACACACACGGTTCAGGTCCAGCATCTCCACCCCAAGACCCATCTCCCAACATCCCTTCCTCCTTTCCTACAATTCCTTCTTTGGGATGATCCCCCCAAAGCAGACTGTCAAATTTGAAGCATAGTTTTGCTTTTCCACTTGCCAACAAACTTGAGGGGTGTGTGTGTGTAAGGGAAGGGAAATAGAATAGGGACTCCAGAGACCGAGAAGTCAGACCCCCTGAGAATCAAGGACAGTTCAACAGATGTCTGGCCAAACTCAAGAGACACTTTCTCATAACAATAGTTTAGCACTTAATCGGGCAACGTGACCTCAACCAAGAGGCAGAAGGGGTGGGGTTTTTAACCAGAGCTGGTTTTGCTCTCATCAGTGCCGAAACGATGTGCTCAATAAAGTTTTGCATCGAAAGATTGGATCGTCTCGAAGGTACTTGCTTGGTTGGGGTTCGTCAGTCGGAAACTTGACCACAGACCTCACAAACGCTACTCGGGGACTTTGTGGCGTGTGAAGACCACCCACCAGGCCTTGGACCCAACTCCACTTTACACGTGTCGTGGGAACTGGGCCTGGAGTTCATCCATCTGAGCCTCACCTGGACAGGGCTGCTAGCCACTTTCGCGGGCTGGGAGGAGCTGCTGTCGCCACTGAATGCCCCCGTCAGAGCGCCACCGACCACGTGGCCCACGGCGGAGCCAACAGCCACTCCTGCTGCTGTGGTAGCCATCTGGGCCATCAAACCAGGCTGCTGAGGTGGAGCAGGGGTGGCCATGGCGGAAGGAGGAGGATGAGCAGGAGGTGAAGCATGAGAAACCGCTGGACTGTTAAGATGGAGAGAAGAATGGAGAAGGTGAGGTTTTTTTTGTAGCCTTTTATTTATTTATTTATTTGTATCCCACTTTGGATTATTTTTACAAATAACTCAAAGGGGGCAAACATATCCAACAGACGTCCCTCCTCCTATTTACCCCACAACAACAAGCCTGTGAGGTGGGCTGAAAGAGAGAGACTGGCCCAAAGTCACCCAGCTGGCTTTCATGGCTAAGGTGGAACTAGAATTCACAGTCTCCTAGTGACTGGCCCAAAGTCACCCAATTGGCTTTCATGCCTACGGCGAGACTAGAACTCACCATCTTCTACAGATTGGCCCCAAGTTACCCAGTTAGCTTTCATGCCTAAGACGGTACTAGAATTCACCGTCACCTGATGATTGGCCCCAAGTCACCCAACCAGCTTTCATGCCTAAGGTGGGACTAGAATTCCCAGTCTCCTGCTTTCTAACCTGGTGCCTCAATCACTGCAGCAAACTGGCTGTTTACAGGAAGGGGGAAGGGGAAGAATGGTGTTGTATAAGGTTGCATCATCTCCCATCCAAAGTGAAGGAAACCCATATCCTTTGAGGTGGCCTGGACTATATAGCCCATTATCCCCAACCAGCACGAAAACACCCCCCCGACGGGAAGAGCTTCTGGAGGGACACAGATGTCTCATCCCACGCCCTGCATTTCTGTGAGCTTCTCTTAATAAGGGTTTAATCCGGGTTGTTTTCTACACAAGCTTTAGTCCTTGACCTAACGACGATTTATTTAGGGACCCATCTGAGGTCGGCACAGCACTGAAAAACAGTGGCTCACAAACCAGTCCTAGCCCTTAGGAATGTCCTAGCATCCCCGTGGTAACGTGATCCAAATTCGGGCACTCGGGAACCCTGTATTTGCGACGATTCCCACATCCCAGGATCACGTGATCGCCACTTGCAATCTTCCCAGCCAGCGGCGAAGCTGGTTTTGCATAACAAGCGGTGTCTTTCATTTAACAACTTGTAAGCGATTTGCTTACTAACCACAATTAAAAAAAACAAAAAAAACCCACAAAACCTTGTTCAATCAGGCCTGGCTCATTTACCTGTCTTGCTTAGCAACAGAAATTCTGATCCTGTGGTCGTAAGTCGAGAACTTCCTGTATTTATTTGGTTTCTCTCCTGCTTTCCATTCAGGAGCTCAAAGCAATATGCCCAGCACTGTTTCCACCCATTTTCCCCAAAAACAACAGCCCTGGGAAGTAAAATGAGCTGAGACTTAAGTTCCCCCCCCCCAGGCAGACTCCTCCGTGGCTGAGCAGAGACTAAAACCTCGGTCTCCTGGATCATGCGGCTCTTGGGTTTGTCGGCTTAGATCCCGTTTCTCATCTGACCTCTCCTCTCGATTCCTTTTTAGCTGAATCATCCAGAAGGCTGCAAGTCTGGACCAGCAAATC
Organism: Vipera ursinii; assembly: GCF_947247035.1. Classification (NCBI taxonomy): domain Eukaryota; kingdom Metazoa; phylum Chordata; class Lepidosauria; order Squamata; family Viperidae; genus Vipera; species Vipera ursinii. The sequence goes on along the minus strand of NC_139527.1, from coordinate 4,748,413 downwards.
TCCTTTTCTATTAACTCCTAATCCCCCAAGGTCACCTGCTTTTCCAAACGTCTTAATATGTGTGTGCATGTATATAGACTGTGTATACGTGGGTCATGTACGCATAAGGGTAGATGTATACTTTGAAATACGGTAATAGAAAATGCTCGTGGCTCGGGTTTTAGATTTTGGGCAGTGGTTTGCTCTCCAAGCTTGTTTTAATTTAGCTTCTGAACGTTTAGGTAGCCTCATCAGGATTTTCCTGTCCTATTTTCCTTAGCTTATAAAGGTCTTGTGTGATAGATAGATAGACAGACATGGAAGATAGATAGATAGATAGATAGATAGATAGATAGATAGATAGATAGATAGATAGATAGATAGATAGGTAGGTAGGTAGGTAGCCTTATCAGGATTTTCCTGTCCTATTTTCCTTAGCTTATAAATGTCTTGTGTGATAGATAGACAGACAGACAGACATGGATGATAGATAGATAGATAGATAGATAGATAGATAGATAGATAGATAGATAGGTATAGATAAGAGATAGCGATCCCTGTCTTCCCCAAGACGGGGACTCCTGAGCATGCACAGAGCGCTCCCCATCTTCCTTCCTCGGAGGGAAGAATCCCCAAGGCTCCCTTCTCAAGAGAGGGAGAACCCCCAAAGCTTTTGAAGCCGGTTGAAACCCACCCGTGGCCTTTTAAATACACCCAACCCCTCTGCTCCCCGAGACGGGGCTCCTGAGCATGCACAGAGCGCTTTTCCTGCCTTCTGACCTTGGGAGAGGAGTCGTTGGGCTTCTATCCAGGATGTGTGTTGGGGGGGGGGGAGAAAGAGTACCAGGAGCAAAAGTCGTGTCCAGTACACTCAACCCCTCCCCTTCTCGAGACAGGGCTCCTGAGCATGCACAGAGCGCTTTTCCTGCCTTCTGACCTTGGGAGAGGAGTCGTTGGGCTTCTATCCAGGATGTTTGGGGGGGGGAGAGAAAGAGTACCAGGAGCAAAACCCGTGTCCAATACACCCAACCCCTCCCCTCCTCGAGACGGGGCTCCTGAGCATGCACAGAGCGCTTTTCCTGCCTTCTGACCTTGGGAGAGGAGTCATTGGGCTTCTATCCAGGGTGTTTGTGTGGGAGGGGGAGCGGGAGAAAGAGTACCAGGAGCAAAACTCGTGTCCAATACACCCAACCCCTCCACTCCCCGGGGCTCCTGAGCATGCACAGAGCGCTTTTCCTGCCTTCTGACCTTGGGAGAGGAGTCGTTGGGCTTCTATCCAGGATGTTTGGGGGGGGGAGAGAAAGAGTACCAGGAGCAAAACCCGTGTCCAATACACCCAACCCCTCCCCTCCTCGAGACGGGGCTCCTGAGCATGCACAGAGCGCTTTTCCTGCCTTCTGACCTTGGGAGAGGAGTCATTGGGCTTCTATCCAGGGTGTTTGTGTGGGAGGGGGAGCGGGAGAAAGAGTACCAGGAGCAAAACTCGTGTCCAATACACCCAACCCCGCTGCTCCCCGAGACGGGGCTCCTGAGCATGCACAGAGCGCTTTTCCTGCCTTCTGACCTTGGGAGAGGAGTCGTTGGGCTTCTATCCAGGGTGTTTGGGGGGGGGGCGGCGGGAGAAAGAGTACCAGGAGCAAAACTCGTGTCCAGTACACCCAACCCCTCCCCTCCTCGAGACGGGGCTCCTGAGCATGCACAGAGCGCTTTTCCTGCCTTCTGACCTTGGAGAGGAGTCGTTGGGCTTCTATCCAGGGTGTTTGTGTGGGAGGGGGAGCGGGAGAAAGAGTACCAGGAGCAAAACTCGTGTCCAATACACCCAACCCCTCCCCTCCTCGAGACGGGGCTCCTGAGCATGCACAGAGCGCTTTTCCTGCCTTCTGACCTTGGGAGAGGAGTCGTTGGGCTTCTATCCAGGGTGTTTGGGGGGGGGGGGCGGCGGGAGAAAGAGTACCAGGAGCAAAACTCGTGTCCAGTACACCCAACCCCTCCCCTCCTCGAGACGGGGCTCCTGAGCATGCACAGAGCGCTTTTCCTGCCTTCTGACCTTGGGAGAGGAGTCGTTGGGCTTCTATCCAGGGTGTTTGTGTGGGAGGGGGAGCTGGAGAAAGAGTACCAGGAGCAAAACTCGTGTCCAATACACCCAACCCCTCTGCTCCCCGAGACGGGGCTCCTGAGCATGCACAGAGCGCTTTTCCTGCCTTCTGACCTTGGGAGAGGAGTCGTTGGGCTTCTATCCAGGATGTGTGTGTGTGGGGGGGGAGAGAAAGAGTACCAGGAGCAAAACTCGTGTCCAATACACCCAACCCCTCCCCTCCCCTCCCCTGGGCTCCTGAGCATACACAGAGCGCTTTTCCTGCCTTCTGACCTTGGAGATGAGTCGTTGGGCTTCTATCCAGGGTGTTTGTGTGGGAGGGGGAGCGGGAGAAAGAGTACCAGGAGCAAAAGTCGTGTCCAGTACACTCAACCCCTCCCCTCCTCGAGACAGGGCTCCTGAGCATGCACAGAGCGCTTTTCCTGCCTTCTGACCTTGGGAGAGGAGTCGTTGGGCTTCTATCCAGGGTGTATGTGTGGGAGGGGGAGCGGGAGAAAGAGTACCAGGAGCAAAACTCGTGTCCAGTACACCCAACCCCTCTGCTCCCCTCCCCGGGGCTCCTGAGCATGCACAGAGCGCTTTTCCTGCCTTCTGACCTTGGGAGAGGAGTCGTTGGGCTTCTACCCGGGGGGGGGGGCGGCGAAAGTGTGTCCAGGACCAAAGCCGGGGTCTTTTTTTTTTTTAGGAGGGGAGGCTGGGGAGGGGGTGGGCTTCGTCCCCCCACGCCTACCTGGTCGCCGTCGGGCGGGAGGGGACGCTCCGGCTGCCCCTGGGCATGGCGAGGTCGCTGGCTGCGGTTGGCCCGGCTTCGCTCCGGCAGCCGCTGCGAAAGAGACGCCCGGAATCTCCTTGAAACTCGCTGTGACGCAACCGCGTTCTGGAACACCCCCCACACGTGGCTCGGAGAGGCTCTTCTGCGCAGGCGCAATCCCCGGGCGCTCGGCTCCTCTCCTCCCACCACAGCCCCGCCCGTCTCTCGGCCCCAGAGAGCTAGGAAAAGTCTAGAGTAGAGGTAGGCAACCTCGGCTCTTTTAGGACTCATGGACTTCAACTCCCAGAATGCCTGAGTCAGCTATGCTGACTCAGGCATTCTGGGAGTTGAAGTCCATGAGTCCTAAAAGAGCCGAGGTTGCCTACCCCTGGCCTAGAGCGACCAAACGACCTAAAAATTCTCACGAGACTCTTTTTAAATGAAAATATATATATATATATATATCCATCCATCCTTCGGGTCTTTTTTTTTCTTCCCTTTTTTTTTTTAAATACATCTCCATTAGAATTTTGAGGTAAGGAAAGGAAAACTGAAGGGAAAAAAACTGAAGGAAAACAAAAGGGGGAAAAACGGAAGGAAAGGAAAACAGAAGGAAAGGAGCAAAGAAAAGAAAAAAACGAAAAATAAAAGGATTTTTTTTAAAAAAGGGAAACACGGTATTGTTCAGGGACGGATATAATTTTTTAAATTGTTTTTAACTTTGGTGTTTTTGTTTTTAATCACCCTGTAAACCGCCCTGAGTCCTTCGGGAAAGGGCAGTATATAAATGTAATAAAAATAAAAAAATAAAATAAATTTTGACTTCCCGCCAGTTCTCCTGAGGAATGGCCATATTACTCCTTCCCCTCCCCCCTCTAGGATCCTTTCTAACCCACAAATTATATTTATAGAATTTATATGCATTTTACACATTTATATTTAACATTACATATGCATACAAAATTTAAACCCCCTAAATCAAGTTTCTCAATCTGTTCCAATTCTGAAATTCAGTACCTCAGCCATGCCGGCTGGGGGATTCTGGGAGTTGAAGTCCACCTGTCTTAAAAGCGGGATTGAGCAACTCCGCCGTTCAGTTCGTTTTTTTCTTTCAGCAAAAAAAAAAGCCCCCAAAAGCCTTGTTTCCTTTTTTGCTCTTATTATCTCTCGAGGTAATTTCTCTAAGAGACATCCCTAGCAATTCTAAATGGAGAATTCCACCCAGGAATACATTTTATGACTGAGAAGTGTCCAATTTTCGTTATCTATGGCTCCTTTTGGACTTCCTCATCTTAGGCCCAGCATAAAACTCAAAAGGTCATTTAATGGGGATTTTTTTTTCTACCTCGGCACCCTACTCCTGGCATCACTGGGAAACAAGAATAGGGTCTCCTGCTTTGAGCAAGGGGTTGGACTAGAAGACCTCCAAGGGCCCTTCCAACTCTGTTATTCTGTACAGGTAGTCCTCAACTTATGACCACAATGGAGCCCCAAATTTCTGTTGCTAAGTGAGACATTTCAGTGAGTTTTGCCCCATTTTGGACCTCTCTTGCCAGAGTTGTTAAGAGAATCGTTACAGTTAAGTTAGTAACACGGTTGTTAAGTGAATCTGACTTCATTGACTTCGCTGGTCAGTCGCAAAAGGGGATCACCCGTCCGCGGGACACTACAGTGGTCATAAATATAAGTCAGTTGGCAAGCATCTGAATTTTGATCATGTGACCACAGGGCTGCCGCCATGGTCACATGGAAAATGGCCCTAAGTCAACTTTTTTCAGTGCTGTTGTAACTTTGAATGGTCACTAAATGAATTGTTGTTAAGTCAAGGACTGTCTTCTGCTAGATAGAATTATACACTGCAACAAAGTCAGAAGTCCAACAGTTATTAAGTCAGTTCACTTGGACAAGGCCTTAATACCCACTTTTTGCTCAGAGGTGTCAGCAAAGATTTGGGGGAAATAAAAGCCCTGTGTAGATTTGTAAAATAAAATAAAAATAAATTCTGTTGTTTTCTACTGTCCAGGCTGACAGGCTGAGAAATGAAGGACAATATTTTTCTTTAAAAGTTCCCTCAATTGAAATTATGTTCTAGTCTTCTTCAGGGGAAGGTTTTCAGCAATCTTGGACAAACACCTGTTTTATTTTATTTAGAGCATTTATATTGAATTCTGGGGGTTTTCCAACCAGTAATTGAAACAATAGCAACAATAAAACCAGTTGAGGATCGGAATCCCGTTTTGAAAGACCAGAGATTGGAATAGACCTCTCCCATCTCATAACCAAGTTAACTTGATTACTGAACTAACCAATTCTGGTATCATACAATACAGTCAATAAGCTAAGTTATGGGAACGATTAAGCCATCGAAAGCCTAACTAAAGTTAATGAGCCAAACTTTGCGATGCAATTTTTCTGGTTAATCCAACCTAGGTATCTATGAAGGAGCAGCATAAAAAAAAATGAAGACAAGCCTCCTTTTTAATTGAAAAGTTCTCAAGAGCAACGCAAATCCATGAAGACACAAGCTTTCGCTTCTCAAGGGACAATATCAGTGAACATGGGAAAACATCCAAGACTTGCTATGTACTCTACTTAACAGCAATTTAGAGGGGGGAGGGGAAGAATTACATCCAGAAATGTTATTGGTAAAACGAGAGAAATCCACCTTGAACAATCCTGGCCTTCTAAATCAGATACGAGAACTTTTATATCCAGTAAGAGCAGAGTTCATTGAGATAAAATCAAAATCTAAACAAACTAGGTGAAACTGTGGATCCATTGGCCCAATTCCTCTTTAGTGGAAAATCACAAGCAGAAATTACAGGATGCTTCAGTTGCAAACCACAGTGAACCACATCTGCCTCAAATTACGGTAAGAGATGCTTATATTCCAATTTTATGATATTTTCCACCTACCTGGCGCCTTCCAGATGCATTGGGGCGGGGTCCATAATCCCATTGCTGGCTAGAAATACTGCAGTTATCATTCCACTGAGTCTATAGGAGTAAAGGTTGCGGTGTTCTACACAAAATTGTTGGCACTTGTGCCCTTTTTTTTAGGCAAGGCAGAGGAACAATTCCCCTTCACAACCACCTAAGTCAGGGGTCTTCAAACGTGGCAACTTTAAGACTTATGGACTGGAACTCTGAATTCTGGGAGTTGAAGTCCACAAGTCTTAAAAGTTGCCATGTTTGAAGACCCCTGAGCTAAGTTATAGAAAATGAGTGTTTTCTATTCTCAGGATTGAAGCTTCTCAAAAGCAGCAATGCAACATACAATTCAGTTGCAGGTTGAAAAAAAAACCCTTTTAAAACAATAAAGGTTGCCGATTAAAGGGTCCACAATGAATTAACATAGATTAATGTTACCGAGTCAATGGGAGTCATCTTCAGCAATGCATCCGGAGTAAACCAGGCCATTTATCCTAAGGGAAGAATTTCCAAGAAAGAGGAACTAGGGCACAACACAAAGGCAATTTTATTTCCCAGAGAGCTGCTCGTAGAGTTTGGGCACGTAGTCGTCCCACTCGGCTTGGTAGCAAGTGCCCGCGACAGGGGAACCCAGCTTGTATTTCTTGCGGAAAGCCGATATTTTGAAATTGCCCCGTTTGTCCCCCGAGCGGTTGCTCAGGATGGGCTCGTCGCAACTCAGCTGCTGGGGCTGCTCGTAGACCAGCCACACATAGCGGTGAAGGCCTGAAAATGGACACGAGGGAAAACAAAGAAAAACACCAGAAACCCCTTTAATGAGGGTTCAATTCAGCCCTGCCCGATGTCAATGCTGCAAACATTGACATGTTTTTTGCACTGACAATTTAAGAGACAGCCTTTTGTTTAAACTGCTTCACTCTGAATCTTGAAGGGAGGGAATTTTCTAACAACTATTTTGAGAAGATTAGAAAAGCCAGCGTACAGAATGGGAAGTGAAACCTCCTATGTAAAACTAATTGGATAATGTGATTTATGACGTGTAGATAAGGGCGGGGATTGTGTGTGTGTTACAATGGGTTTGGGGAGAAGAGACTTCAGATTCTGGCATCCCTCCATGAGTGCCGATGTTTTGTTTCTTTATTAAGACTTTTTAGATAAACAATGCTTGCATTTTGTTTGAACTGTTTCATTTATCGGAACCATGACACCTGCCTCCTCAGAGCGGTTGGGAGTCAAGCAGCATGTAAAATTTTGAAGACGGATTGGATGAATGGGAGGATGGAGGGATGGATGAGAGGATGGATGGGAGGAGGGAAGGAGAGATAGGAGGGAGGGAGGAATGGGAGAATGGATAAGAGAATGGATGGGTGAGTGGATAGGAGGAATGGGATGGATGAGAGGATGGAAGGAAGGACAGGATGATGATGGAGGGATGGGAAGATGAAGGATGGGAGGAATGCAAGAATGAATGAGAGGATGGGTGGATGAATGGAAGGCAGGATAAGATGATGGAGGGATGAAGGATGGGAGGAATGGAAGAATGAATGAGAGGATGGATGGATAGGAGGAAGGACAAGATGGAGGAGGGATGATAGGATGGGAGGATGGATCATCTATCATCCATCCACCTGGCCACTTTTTGAAAGATAATGCATACTGAAAGGGAACTTACCTGTTCCTTTCGGCGGCCCAGATCCAACATAGTCTGACAAAACATGCCCACTGCTGATATCGTTGCCTTTCATGTTGGTCACCAAAAAGTGGTGCCACTCCCTAAAACAAAAAGAAGAGAGTTGGGTCCCCGTGTCTGCAAATCCCACCTTGCAACACGCTGAGGTCCCTCTAAAGGAGGGACTCCGAGCACTTTCCAAGCACCCCCAAAACTCACTCACCTGAATTTGGGGGTTTTCCTGCTGGGAGCATCAGGATCCGTAAGAACCAACGTGTAGAATTTATCCGGGCTGCAATTATCCCACTCTATCAGGGTTGGCCGATTCTTCACCTGCCCAAACAAAACAGAATTTTATTTTACTTTATTTTTTGCTCCGCGTTAAAACAGGAAAAACAAAGACGGGCCAGAAGAAATGTACATTGACTAAGGCAGTTCTGTAGTAAGAGTTGCCCATTTTTCTCCCTTTGCAGACAACCTGCATTTTCAGCAAATGATAACAAACAAAAACATTCCTGTTCCAGAAGGTGGGAACTGATGCTTACAGCAATTGCTCTCAATCTCAGCCACTTTAAGATATCTGGACACCTGCTCCCAGAATTCCCCAATTGATAGAAGGGAATATTTGTAGCTCAGGGTTGAACTCTAGGATCCATGGTGCTCTCTGAGCTTGGTGGCTTTCTTGCAGACGTTTCATGACCCAAACTAGGTAAAATCATCAGTGCTAAAAGGGAGTGGGATTTGTGGAGAGGAAGGAAGGAAGGAAGGAAGGAAGGAAGGAAGGAAGGAAGGAAGGAAGGAAGGAAGGAAGGAAGGAAGGGAGTGTGGGGTCCTGGGTGTTCTCTGAGCTTGGCTGTTTCCTTGCAGACATTTCATGACCCAACTAGGTCACATCATCCGTGCTAGAATGGAGCAGCGTTTGCCGTCATTTTTATCTACTGGTGAGCAGACAAACCAGCGAGCTTTATATAAAATAAAAATGAAAGCAATCCCCATTCCCTGCTAGCTCTGATAATGTGACCTAGTTTGGGTCATGAAACATCTGCAAGGAAACCACCAAGCTCGGAGAGCACCAAACACGCCACAATTCCCCAACAGATGTAGTTTTAATAGTAACCCCCTGGATTAGCGATCTTTACCTTGTGAAGGGGACGATGGGCTGTGTTCAGCGGGAGGTAAGATAATGAGATTTTAAGCCACTCTCCTTTACACAGGTCAGCGTCATAAATTAGCTGGCCTGCATCTGGATAAATAATCTAAATAATAATCTAAATAATCTTGCTATATTTGAAAGTTTCATTTAGCATTTGTATAAGTTTTGATGTGATATTAGTATTGCTTGTAGTCATTTTACATGAGCTAGAGTGCGATAAGACTTAATAGCTTATTGTTGTTAGTATATGGTTGTTTATGATTGCTTTTACTTTTATACCTTGTATTTAGCTCTGGGAAGTCGGGGATGGGGGAGGAGGGAAGGGGAGGGGGGAGGGGAGGGTTAGGGAGGGCTAGGAAGGGTTGGGTGGGGGGTGGGGGGGAGGGCTTGTTAAAGATAAAATGTATTGAAAAACTTTTCAATAAAAAAAAAGAAAGGCAGTCGATTTGACCCAAAAAACAAACCAACAAAAAGCCATGGAAAGCTGGACATCTGCAAACGGGGAAGCTGGATTAATTAACATTAAAGCACCATTTCGCCGTCCCTCTCACCCTGCTACGCCTCACACACACACCCGAAGTCTGCAACGGTTAACTGTCCCAAGGCAAATGGATTTTGCATTGCACGCACTTAACATTCGCCGGGATCGCCTCCAATTTAGCTCAAGGTCCCGTCTCGGTTTTGCAAACGCGCGTGCGCGCGGCCTTCCCCCCCCCCCCCACCGGCCTTGCAACGGAGGGAGAATTGCCAAGATGGGAAGATGCCATCTTGGCAATGGGTGCCTTTATATTTTTAGGTTTGGGGTTGTTGTTTTTTTTTTAAAAAAAATCTTTCCACCTTGCTCTTCTCTCTTCTACTTTAAGGCCAGGCCAAGAACGTGCAATAAAAACAGTTGCGCGTCTTTTTTTTTTCTTCTTCTTCTTTCCCCCCCCCCCAAAAAAAAATGCCACTCAGGATTCTCTGGCCTGCCAAGGTTCATTCCTAAAAGGAGACCCACAATTGAACGTTCAGATGCATGCTTTTTTTTTTCCTTGGGGTGGGGGTGCGGAAGGATTTTCCCCTTGCAAAAAACCGAGCGAGTCGTCGTATCCAAACGGGACTTGCTTTCCCGGTTGCAATTGTGGCAGGTTGGCGATTTGCAGCGAAGGGGACTGCGGGATCCTATACGGCGGGGTTGCAAATAGCTGGGGGGGGGGGTTTACAGGAAAAAAAACAAACCAACCCTGAAATGCTCCTTTTCATTGAATCTTTGCAAAACGGGGCGCTTCCGAGCTCCTTTATGGAGACACACACACACACACACACACACACAACAGCTGCAAGATTTTTGCGGACTGGATCTGGAAGCGCCGCGCAGCCCCGTTGCATATGGAGAAAACGTGCATAGAGATTTTTCTTCCTTTTTTTTTTGCAAGGGCAAAAAGGCGACGCAACTTTGCAACCCGCGCCGGCGGCCCCTTTTACCTGGGTCGGTGTAAGCACTTGTCCGAGCTCCTCGATTTCCACCGACCCGTAGCGGACCCGCAGAGGATGCACCGGCTTCTCTTCCACCTCGGGGAGGCTTAACGAGCCTCCCCAGCCGCTCAAATCTACCGGCATGGTTGCACCGAAGCTCCTCTTGCCTGCTCGCTGCAGCCAGCAAAGGTAGCGCGCAAGCCTCATTCAGCCTAATACGGAGACTTCGGAGTGGCAGGTTCCTCCTCCAATCCCAGGGCAGCGGGACCCTCGTTCTTGCTCCCATTGGCTAAAGCGGGGAACAGAGGCTCGGCCCTGTCGGAAGAAGGGGGCTCTTGGGAATTGAAGTCCCGGAATTCCGGCTGGGGTATTCTGGCCGTTGAAACCCACCCAGTTTAAAGTTGCTGCGGTTGAGAAGCTGCTTTTATAGAGCGATTCAAAGCATACGAGCATTGCCAAGTTTTGCATTTGACCATCCCGTGATGATAATTCATCTCGGAAATCTTCATCGGGATAGTTAAACAAAAAAAAAGATGATTTTTTTTTCTAAAGCCATGCCTCTGCACACTTTGGGATTTTATAGTTTCATTTAGCTTCTCCAAGGGCCTTCTTTCAAATAAACGTCCGAAATTTCTTTTGAGTTCCTTAAAAAAAACCCTTTTTAAAGACGACGCTAATAAATGTTAGGAGGTTATGTTTTAAATCGATAGGGTCCTTGGTGCTCTCTGAGCATGGTTGTTTTCTTGCAGAGGTTTTATTACCCAACTAAGGTAACCCTGTCAGTGTGTGGAATGGAGGAGGAGGAGAGGAAGAAGAGGAAGAGGTGTAGGAGGAGGAGGGGAAGGGGAAGGAGAAAGAGGGGAGGAGGAAAGGGGGGGAGGGGGATTGTGGGGTTCCTGATGTTCTCTGAGTTTGGTTATTTTCTACAAGATGTTGCACTACCAAACTAGGTAACCTCATCAGGTGGGGATTCAACCCCAGGCAGCACATCTGGCTGTCTCTCTTCACATGCTCGCCCACAGTTAGCAGCCATGCTTGCAGAGATGATACGGTTTTTTGTTTTTTTAGCTTGGCACACTGCACCAAAAGTGAATGACTCATGAGGGACGACTCCAGAATAAGCAAGCAAACTCAGTCTTGATGGATTCAAAGCCCGTGCCTGCCCTATCATGGGTTCAGCAAGCTCAGAACCACAAAAACCACAGGACTTGAAGGGACCTTGGAAGTCTCCTAGCGAGTCCGCCCCAAAGGCGGGATTCAAATGCGCGAACAACCGGTTCTCTGTGTGGATGCTGCTTCCGGAAGTCCATTCTGGGCCTGCGTGACCAAAAAAAAAAAATTGCTACCGGTTCTGCCAAAACTGGTGAGAACCGGTTGAATCCCACCACTGGTCCACCCCCACCATTCCTGCCCAAGGCAGGAGAGCTTATTGCCGTGGTGGCGAACCTATGGCACGGGTGCCACAGGTGGCACGCAGAGCCCTCTCTGTGGGCACGCGTGCCCTCGCCCCAGTCCTAGCGCTTCAGCTGGGTTTTATAAAATCTTTTCGCTTTAGGCCTCCGCCACCGTGGGGAAAAAAAAGGTTCAATCAATCAATTTCAACTTCTCATGGGGAAAAAAAAGTTCTCGCAAAGTTGGAATTGATTGATTGAACTTTTTAGTCCCACCCAGTCTGCCGTTACCACTGCAGCAGCGCCCACCCATTGGGCCACACCCACCCATTGGGCCACGCCCACCCAGAACCCGATGATACATAAGTGGGTTTTGGGTTGCAGTTTGGGCACTTGGTCGCTAAAAGGTTCGCCATCACTGCCTTGTTGCATCCCTGTCGACCTGGTTCTCCAGTCTACAGGTGTTAACAGGAAGGTGTCACTTCCTGCCTTACACCCCAGCCCCCAAAGTGATCAGGGATTTGAATCAGCCCCCATCTTCCCAGCCAGATTAAAATGACATCAATGTAAGAGAGAGACCCAACCTAGGATTAAGAAGAAATTTCATGTCGGTGAGACAGACAATCATTTCCAGACGTTGTGGGTTGCTCCAGCCCTGGAGGTTGTCAAGAAGAGACTGGACAGTCATTTGTCCAGAATGGTGTACGGTCTCCTACCTGAGCCCCCAAGGTCCCTTACAACTCTGTCATTCTATATTGGTAAGTTTCATGGCTGGATCCTCGATCCAGCTGTAGAGCTAGTCCTCGACTCGCGCCAGTTCACTTACTGACCGTCCAAAGTTAAAATGGCACTGGAAACAAGGGACTTAGGGCTGTTTTTTCCCCACAACGGTGACCGTTGCTGCATCCCCTGGATCAACATTCAGACGCTTGGCGACTGGCTCATCTTTACGACGGTCGGTCGCAGTGTCCAGGGCTCATCCGATCAACTTTTTTTTTGGCGACTTTCTGGCCAGCAAAGTCCAATGGGGAAGCCAGATTCACTTAACGACTAACTGTTACTAACAGTTACTAACTTAACAACGGCAGTAATTAATTAATTAATTTGCCGCAGTGGCAAACCAAAGTGGCAAAACCTAACTCACTCAAGCAAAGTCTCAACGACTTACGGTACTTTGCGTTGGGTGGCGGGGAAGTTCGCCGCCGGCCGGCGCCAGGTAAAGCAAACAGGAGCGAAGGGCGTCGGTCGCAGCCGCTCCGCCTCCCACGGGGAAGTCTCCCCGCCTCTCTTGTCAACGCTGCCCGCCCTCCCGGCCGTAAATCCGCGGAGCTGCGCCGGCTGGCTTCGGCTCCCCCCAGTCCGAGCTGCCATGGCGAGCGGGCTGGTTGCGAGCCTTCTCTTCGTCCTGGCACTTTCCGGGCGCGGCGGCGATGCAGGTAACCCCTTGGCCGGGGCCATCGGCAGGGCAGGGCAGGGCAAGACAGGTGACACAGCGCCAGGTTGGAGAGATGGCCGGGAAGAGCCGAGGTTCCACTTGGAGAGGAGACCACGAGGAGATTTTTCCCACCCACCCCCTCCCCGGGAGGGACTACACTAGACGGGGACTCTCCCGCTGAAGCATCTTAAGCCTCGCCAGGAAGAAGGAGACGTCGCCTTTGCTTTGGGGTTTTCTTCCCAAACAAGGATGTAACCTTTCCCTTCTCGCCTCCTTCGCTTTCCGAACTTTCTGCGGGACGGAATCGCCGACCCCCACCCACCCCTCCCCTTTCGCCTTCGTCTGACTGCGTAAAATCCGGCTGAACGCGCGGGGAGTTGTTTGCAACGATCAGGAATGCTTGGCGTTAAAGAGCTCGTTGTTCCGCCAAGTTTTAGACAGGTCGGGATTTAGAGGTTGCAGCGTCATTTGTCTCCTTCCCTCGCAGCCCCCGCCCCCGCCGCAACTCCAAAATTTTCAGGAATACTGCATACTTGGTGGGTTTCCACCCCCACCCCCCAAAAAAGAGCTTCTGGTCACAATTGCCTGCTCTTTGATTTCCCGAAGTCTAAAGAGGGGAGGTGGGATGCAGAATTTTTCCAGGATGATTTTAATCGCTTTTCTAACTGTTGGGTTATGGCTGGGGTGAGGGAGGGGCAATTGATAAGTTTGCCCTGTTGCGGTTAGGAAGGGGGACAAGAAGGAAAGCACTTTTATGAGAAAGGAAAAGGAGAGAGAGAGAGAGAGAGAGAGAGAGAGAGAGAGAGAGAGAGAGAGAAGGAATGTGAGAAAGAAAGAAGAAAGAAAGAAAGAAAGAAAGAAAGAAAGAAAGAAAGAAAGAAAGAAAGAAAGAAAGAAAGAAAGAAAGAGGGAGGGAGGGAGGGAGGGGGGAAGGAAGGAAGGAAGGAAGGAAGGAAGGAAGGAAGGAAGGAAGGAAGGAAGGAAGGAATAGGAGACAGGTAGAATTACAAAGTAAACTAGAATTAATTTGTGAGACAGTCACAATTCAACCCAGGTTCTTCCTGGTTAACCCCAACCCTTTAGTGGGTTGTGATGAATTTATGGGCGGATTTTCAGTGCTTTTCAATCTGACCCCATTCAACAAAGCTAAACAGACAGACAGAATGAAACATTTAAATCCCTGCTTTTGTAGGCAGAGTTCTGAGCAAGGAGTGGTACTGTTGGACAGAGAGTTAATAATAGAGCAGGATGAGTTTGCATTCTGCTTGGCAAGGAGAAGAGACCGAGCTCTGCTTTTATGGAGAGTGCAACTATGATGTTCTTCCCTTGTCTCATATCAGCTTCCAAGAGTTGATGTGATTTCAGCGCACATTGTTAAAACCTAGCGTACTGTGCCTGATTTACTCAAGTGTAGTTAAACCGTGACTTAGGGTGATGTGCCCAATGTATTTGGTGTTTATATCCCACCTTAATTACTTTTACAAATAACTCAAGACGGTGAGCATATCCATCACATCTTCCTCCTCCTGTTTTCCTTGCCACAACAACCCTGTGAGGTGGGTTGGGCTGAGAGGGAGAGGGAGTGGCCCAAAGTCCCCCAGCTGGCTTTCATGGCTAAGGCGAGACTAGAACTCCCAGTCTTCTAGTGATTGGCCCAAAAGTTCCCCAACTGGCTTTCCTGCCTAAGGTGGGACTAGAACTCACCGTCTCCTGCCCGAGTGGCCCAAAGTCACTCAACTGATTTTCATGCCTGAGGCAGGACTAGAACTCACCATCTCCTGCTGATTAGCCCAAAAGTCACCCTGCTGTTTTCCATGCCTAAGGTGGAACTAGCACTCACAGTCTCCTGGCAATTGGGCCAAAGTCGCCCTATTGACTTTCATGCCTAAGGCGGAACTAGAACTCACCATCTCCTAGTGATTGGCCCAAAGTCACCCAAGCTGGCTTTCGTGCCTAAGGTGAGACTAGAACTCGCCGCCTCCTGGTTTCTAGCCTTCTGCCTTAACCACTAGACCAAACTCTCTCTCCGTGCAAGGGTAGATGGATGAAAACTTAAGTGTTTCTCAACTTTGGCAACTTTAAGGCAGGTGGACTTCAGCTCTTAGAAATGAGAACATTTTAGATAAATAAACTTTTATCTCCCGCAGAAACTGAAGAAGTGGCGGTTGGCGAAGTGAATGGGGAAGTGACCTTGCGATGCTGGAATGCGTCTTCCGAGGTGTTGGTGGTGCAGTGGTTCCACGGTGAGCCCGGTGCCATTCCCATGCTCTTCTCCTCGGATGGAGAACTCCCTTCGGATAGCCGCTTTTCCCTGGTGGGAAACAGCTCCTTGCACATTTCAGGATTGCGTCTAGAGGATGAAGGTCACTACTTATGCAGGGAGATCCTGGCTGAGACCAACCATACACACAGGATCCAGTTACGGATGGCCGGTAAGTCTTCATCCTTGCTTTCAAAAATGGCCTGGGTGCTCGGCAAATAGAACAGGACAGGACATTGGACAAACGTATGTGGGTATAGATGTTGCATTAAGTCAACAGTTGCCAGCCCAACAAGGTAGGTCAGACAAAAACAAAAAAACTCAGTGTGCCATGTAGGTCAGGACCAATTCACATGAATGCTTTGCGGGGGGGGGGAGATTTTGTATCTCCAGTTTAACGAAAAGAAGGACTAGGGTGACATGATAGCAGTCTTCCAATACTTGAGCAGCTGTCACAGAGAAGTGGAGATCAACCTGTTCTTCAAATCACCTGAGGACAGGACAGGAAGTAACAGATGGAAGCTTATCAAAGAGAGATTCGACCTGAACAGAGGGATTTGAAGATTAGTGGTGTTTAGTTTAACCTGTTGACTGTTTTTTCATCTATCTATCTATCTATCTATCTATCTATCTATCTATCTATCTATCTATCTATCCATGCAAAATACAAAATACAAATATATACGTAATGTTTAGTTTAACCTGTTGACTGCTTTTTCATATATATATATATATATATATAGGGCCGGTGCTCATCTCCGTTTCGAAGCCAAAGAGCCAGCGCTTGTCCGAGGACATCTCCCTGGTCATGTGGCCAGCATGACTAGACGCCAAAGGCACATGGAGTGCTGTTACCTTCCCACCGTAGTGGTCCCTATTTTTTTTTCTATTTTTCTACTTGCTTTCGAACTGCTAGGTTGGCAGAAGCTGGGACGAGTAACAGGCGCTCACTCTGTTACGAGGCACTCGGGATTCGACCCGCCTAACTGCCGACCTTCTGATCGACATATATATATATATAAAGAAGAAAAAGCAATCAACAGGTTAAGCTAAACGTTTCACATATATTTTTCAGCATTCAGCCAGAGTGGATCCTACATGTTAATTCTTAAATTTAATTGGACACTTTTTCTTGCTTTTTTGTACACTATTTTTTTTCTTTTGTTGTTGTTAGGGTTGAGTGTATCTTTTTGTTTTGTTTCATTTTGTTTGTTTGTTTTACTGTTCTGTTTTTTATTCTCTGTGATAAAACAATAAATTATGAGAAAAAGAGAGAGAGAGAGAGATTCAACTCTAGAACTAAGGAGAAATTTCTTGACAATGAGAACAATTAATCAGTGGAGAGACTTGCTTTCCAGAAGTTGTGGGTGCTCCATCACTGGAGGTTTTCAAGAAGAGACTGGACAGCCATTTGTCTGAAATGGCATAGGGTCTCCTGCTTGAGCAGAGGGCTGGACTAGAAGACCTCCAAGGTCCCTTCCAACTCTTGTTATTCTATTACTTCTATTGTTTTTCTCCTCGAACCAAACAGACAAATTTTTCCCATTTCTGCGAATCCTGACACTTATGCAATCCCTTCCACAAGATTTCCACATTCTCTCCAGTGTTGTGCATACAATAATCTTGCTATAGTTACCAGATTACAACCCCTATCTTAAACTTCTTATTTGCTTTCAAGGTGTGACTGGCTGGTAGTTCTGCTGTTTGCTTGTGGAAGGCGAGAGCCGCACCCATTTTAACCGGTCCACAACTGCATCTACCAACCGGGGAAGATTTATAGGTGCACAATACAGTAGTCCTTGACATATGACTGCAACTGGGAAAAGAATTTTTCCATTGCTAAAAGAAGTTAAGTGAGTCACACCCACTTCCGTTGCTAAATCAATCATCAGCTGCCTGGTCCAGTTAACTGCACTGATTTGCTTCACAATCATAGCACAAATAAGGTCATCAAATCAGCCCTTATTCGCTTAACAACGTCCTTGCTTAGCAAAGGAAATTCTGCTCTCTGCTATGATCGTAATTTGAGGAATACCTCGATGTATGCGAAATTGCTTTTTTCCAGCATCAGAAAGACAGGCTTTGTTTCCATCCCAATGTTTCTCCAACAGCTCTTCGTTTTCAAGAATGCATCCTAGCCACGCTATTGAATCAGTGTCAACACAGTTTTCACATTTTACCCCAGAAACAATTAAATGATTTTTTAATTGATTTTAATTGAGAGCCGGTTTGGTCTGTGGGTCCAAGGCACCAGCCTAGAAAATAAAAGACCGTGAGTTCAAGTCCTGCCTTAGGCATGAAAATCAGCTGTGTGGCTTTGGGCCAATTACTAGGAGACTGTGAGTTCTAGTCCCGCCTTAGTCAGGAAAGCTGGCAGGGTGACTTTGGGCCAATCATCAGGTGGCTGTGAGTTCTAGTCCCAGTTTAGGCATAAAAGCCAGTTGGGTGACTTTGGTCCAATCACCAGGAGACAGTGAGTTCTAGTTCTGCCTTAGGCAGGAAAGCCAGCTAGTTGACTTTGGGTTAATCCCTTTTCTTCAGCCCAGCCCACCTCACAGGCTTTTTTTATTGAAAAGTTTTACAATACATTTTTTTAACAAAACAAACCCCTCCCAGCCCCCTCCCCTCTCCCCAACCCTCCCCAACACCTCCCTCCCTTCCCCCTCCCCCCTCCCCGACTTCCCAGAGCTAAATACAGGGTATAAAAATACAAACAATCATAATCTACCTTATGTAAACAACAATAAACTATTAAATCTATCGCACTTTAACTCTTATAAAATAACTACAAGCAATGTAAATATCACATCAATACTTATTCAAATGCTAGGTGAAACTTTTTAGTCCCATATTTATTCTGGATATAATCAATCCATTTTTTCCACTCCACAATATATCTCTGTTGCGAATGGTCTTTCAAATACGCCGAGATCTTTGCCATTTCCGCCAGGTTGGAAACTTTTAAAGTCCATTCTTCTATAGTCGGCAGTTCTTCCTTCTTCCAATATTGCCCTACTAAGAGTCTTGCTGCCGTAATTAAATTCAACATCAACTTAGTGTCCACAACAGTAGTATCAGTAATAATGCCCAGTAAAAACAATTGCGGACAAAACTTTATCCTTTTCTTAAATATCTTTTGCATATTCCACCAGATTTTAATCCAAAAAGCTTTAACCTTTTTACAGGTCCACCATATATGAAAATACGTTGCATCTTCACCACCACACCTCCAACATTTAGGCTGGCAGTTCGGATAACGGGGCTGGACTAGAAGACCTCCAAGGTCCCTTCCAGCTCTGTTCTGAATGATTGTGCACAAACTGTGTTGGCTGCCACCCGGCCTTTGGGTGCAATTCAAGTTGCCGGTTGTTACCTTGAAAGCCTTCC
>NC_139527.1:4682407-4722407 GCF_947247035.1 Vipera ursinii | reverse complement strand
GATAGCCAAACCCACAGCGTAGAGAGGATTACCTCTTCTTTTGCTTTATGTACCAAGAACAGAAGCAGACTTGCAGAATGGCTGGAACTGGCCCCCAAAGGATTCCCAGAAGAAGTGTGCCCATCTGGGTTTGCCTCTTTGGCCTCTATCCCTCCCCGCGCTGCTGCTTGGCTGAGCTGCGTGTTGAAACAACGTTTTGTGACGTAGGCGAGGATAAGAAGGAGATGGCTTTTCCGGAACTGGAGAAAGAAGCATCCCTGGGACAGGAAGCCTTGTGGCCCTGCAGAAGAGCTGGAGGAACAGGAAGAGAAGTCCCAGCTGGTCCTGGATCCCACATTCCCAGCTTAGATCCCCTTTGGATATGACTCTTAAGGGGCGTCAAAGCTTCTAGGGTTTCTTTCAGGGAAGGAAGCACCACAGCAGCTCCTGTTTGGGGGGAAAATATATATAACTGGACAGTCTCGCTTAGGTGCAAATTGCTTGAGGCATCTAAAAACTCTTTGTGTCCTCTAGGGCTTGAATGCAGGAAGTAACTGACAAAGATTGTGTCCCATGTCACCCAAGATGAGAGGCAGACTTTTTTTTTTGGAGGGGGGGGCTTCAGGCAGGAGTCTATCTCAGCTCTACCTGGGTATTGAACCTGGGGGGGGGTCTTCTCTCTACCAAGTGGATTCGGCACCACTAAACTGCAGGCCTCTGCTTGCTCATTTCTGGGATCTTCAGCCGTCTGAATTGTAGGAGGAACTGCAGCTGATACCTGCCCAGGTATATGGTCCGTCTGAACTGTGCTAGGTTAATGTATGGAAATGATCCCTTGCTAAGAACAGGAAAGAATTGGGCATGGATTGTCTGGTTACCTGAGAAAGCTGAGCTTTTCGTGAAGCTGGCCCTCGCACGGCCTGTCCCTACACCATCTTCTTTGAGCGGCGTAATTATCCCCATTTTGCTATTCTCAAAGAAGATCGTAGCCAAGTTAAAACCAATTCCGAGAATTGTTTTTTTTAAAAAAAACAGGTCGAGAGAGAGTGGGTATCGAATAGAATAATAACCAAGTTGGAAGGGACCATGGAGGTCTTCTAGTCCAACCCCCTGCTCAGGCAGGGAACCCTATCCCAGTTCAGACAAGTGGTTGTCCAGTCTCTTCTTAAAAACTTCCAGTGTTGGAGAAAGCTCAGCCATTTTGTGCTGCCGCCCAATATCAAAAGGACCTTCCTGTGGCAGAGAATTGTTTGAAGCTCAGCACAGTGTGTAAAGCTACTTCCTTTTGAGGCTGGAAGCAATCATGTACAAATCTGGCTCGGGGTCTATTTATGGACCTGCAGGTGGGCTGGGTTTCCTCCTTAAAAACGCCACTTTTCCAGCTGACATCTTTTCTTGTGTGTAGCAAAGGCTGCCCTGCTGAAATAATTACTTCCTTCTGAGGCTGGTAGCAATCGGAGGCCAACGTTCTTCTGGCCCTTTGTGAATCTGGGTGCGATCTTTTGTTTATGGAATTAAAAGTGTGGCTTTTGGATACAAAGGTGACTTGCCTTGTAGGGTGTGTGCATGTGTGTTTGGTATGTGGGCGTCATTAGCTGAATTATGAGCGGTTTTGCATTCATTTCACACCTTTTTAAGAACTGGAGCTATTCTCGTCTGCTGTCTTGAAGTTAAATGCATGCTCTTTATTGGCTAAGTGGTGGTGTCATGGTTCCGACAGGTGAAACTCTTCAAAAGAACTTTGAGGTATTGTTTACCTTACAGGATCTTTTCTTCGAGTAGCAGAATATCGGAACTTACATAATTGAAGCCAAAAACTGAATTCCCTTCCCCTGGGCACACAGTATCAAAGCACAATTCCCTCCTCCAATTAACAGTCATAAATCACATTCCCCAATTAGCTTGAAGCGCAGGGCCAACTCTTTTATCAGCTCTGGGCTCAGTAACCTTGATTCTCACGCTAGGTTTCGTGTTGTTATGTCTAGCTGGACTCTCATTCACATCCCACCTCCCTCCCAGCATCATCTAACTCTAAAAGCGAAAGGGAAAAAGATGGCTACATTTCCATCTGTTGTCAATGCAAAAAACATCCCATGTTAGCAGCATTGACAGCCAGTCGTTCGTATCCTGTTACCAAGGATAGCGTTTTCTGGGGTGTCAAACTCAATTTCATTGAGGGCCGCATCAGCATTGCGGTTGCCCTCAAGGGGCCGGGTGGGTATGGCCTGGGTGGGCGTGGCCTACTGGGTGGGCGTGGCTAGAGTGCGTATGGCCTACTGGGTGGGCGTGGCCAGCTCTACACCGTTCGCATCAAGGGTGCCTATGGGGGCCTGGGCAGGAGTGGGACAGGTCTGAGGGTCTCTGGCAGGAGGAGGGTCTCTGGGCCAGGGCCAAGGCAGTGGGGGCCGTTCCCTCACTGTTTCCAGGATGGCTTCGCGGGCCACATGAAACCACTTCGCGGGCCGGATCCGGCCCCCGGGCCTTGTGTTTGACACGTCTGTTAAGTGTTATCCGATTTTGTTAATTTTCATGTTTTCATATTAGCGTTTTTTCTTCTACTGTATGACGGTCAGTTTCGGCTTTGGAGAGTAAGATGGATGGCATATAATTTTGATTAATAAATAAAATGCCTGCAAAAAAAAAAACAAAAACCACCAAGCTCAGAGCTTCTGTTCTGGCGATTCTCAATTCACTTAACAACTGGGTTACTGCGATGATTCACTTAACAACTGTGGCAAGAAAGGTCGTAAAATGGGGCAAAACTCACTTAACCGATCTCTTGCTTGGCGACGGAAATGTTGTCGTCCCTCTACAGCAGACATGTCAAACACAAGGCCCGGGGGCCGGATCCAGCCCGCGAAGTGGTTTCATGCGGCCCGCGAAGCCATCCTGGAAACAGTGAGGGAATGGCCCCCACTGCCTTGGCCCTGGCCCAGAGACCCTCCTTCCGCCAGAGACCCCCAGATCTGTCCCACTCCTACCCAGGCCCCCATAGGCACCCTTGATGCGAACGATGTAGAGCTGGCCACGCCCACCCAGTAGGCCATACGCACAGGCCACGCCCACCCAGTAGGCCATGCCCACCCAGGCCATACCCACCCGGCCCCTTGAGGGCAACCGCAATGCTGATGCGGCCCTCAATGAAATTGAGTTTGACACCCCTGGCTTAGAACCAAGCGCACGCCATATATAGAGGTTTTATTACCCATGAGTCATATCCCAAGGGCAAATTTGATTGGTCTCTGATAATGGACTCACTCGGTTGTGTAAAGAATCAGAATAGAGCTGGATGGGACCTTGGAGGTCTCCTAGTCCAGCCCCCTCCTCAAGCAGGAGACCCTATACCATTTCAGACAAGTGACCGTCCAGTCTCCTCTTAAAAACCTCCAGTGATGGAGCACCCACAACTTCTGGTGGCAAGCCGTTCCACGGGTTAATTGTCCTCACTGTAACTGGTAGGAAATTTCTCCTTAATAATAATAATGTTGGAAGGGACCTTGGAGGTCATCTAGTCCAACCCCCTGCTTAGGCAGGAAACCGTATCCCATTTCAGACAAATGGCCGTCCAGTCTCTTCTTAAAAACTTCCAGTATTGGAGCATTCACCACCTCTGGAGGCAGGTGGTTCCACTGGTTAGTTGTTCTAATTGTCAGGAAGTTTCTCCTTAGTTCCAGGTTGATTCTCTCCTTGATGAGTTTCCATCCGTTGCTTTCTTGTCCTGCCTTCAGGCACTTAGGATCGATGTGCAAGCCAACCGCCAAGCGTAGAGTTGAACCGAAGGACTCTACAACGGCCTTTCCCCAGCTGGACGGATCAGACTCCCTCCCCAAACGGCCATTTGGCTGTGGACGATGGGAACTACAGCCAGCTTGGGGAAAGCAGCCGAGGGGCCGCCCCGGCAAGCGAGCCGGGGCCACGCAAGGTTCCTCCGAGTCAACCGCTCGCAGCCCCGCCGCCTCCCCTTCGCAAACCCAGCCGTGCGCCCAGGGCGCAAAAGTGGCGCAGGGGCGGAGCGCTCCTCGGCTTCTCCTCCGCCCCGTCTCTCGGCTGCGCGCCGCCGGCTGAAGACTCGGCTCCCGAGCCCGCCCTCGTCGGCTTCCCTCCCGCACCGAGTCCGTCATCTGGCTCCTCCCGGCCAAGGGACGGGCTCGGGAAGAGGAAACGGCCCCGGATGGAAGCGGCCCCGGGCGAGCGCTGCCGGCCGCGGCGGCGGTCGCCGGCCGGAGAGGCGGTGGCGGAGGGTGAGTTGTTTTTTTTTGGGGGGGGGGGCTGCGGAGGTCCCCTTCGCCCTGCGCGTCCGTGGAGACCGAGCCGGGCTTGGCGAGGGGCGAAGTCCGGCGTTTTCCAAGCCCTTGAAACGAACCGGGAGTCTGGTCGCTAAGCGCCTCTGCCTTCCATCACCTGGTTGAATCCGGCCAGGGGGGCTCGGATACCCCCTCCCCACCCCCTAGACAAACAGGGGGCTCCTCCTGCAGGGAACCCATAAAGAGTTCCTTGGATCTTCCCCGCTTCGGGATCCCTCCCCTCCCTCCTCCCCTTCTTTATTTATTTATTTTCCCTTTGTGTGTTTGTTTGTGTTTGTTTGTGTGTGTGTGTGTGGCTTCGACTCAGTGGCAACTGCCTGGATAAATGTCTGCCGTTTTCTTGGCAAGATTTTGGCTGGGCTTTGTTTGCCCCTGCCTGCTTCTTCCCAAGGCTGAGAGAAGGGAACTGACTGGCCCAAAGTCCCCTGGCTGAATTTGTGCCTAAGGTGGGACTAGAACTCGGGATCTCCCTGTTTGTAGCCTGGTGCTTTAAGCCACTAAACCCACCCACCCTTCCTTCCTTCCTTCCTTCCTTCCTTCCTTCCTTCCTTCCTTCCTTCCTTCCTTCCTTCCTTCCTTCCTTCCTTCCTTCAGTGACCCTTCGAAGTTACGACGGCAGTGAAAAAGGGGACTTGCGACTGTGTCTCACAGTTACGACTTTTGCAGCATCCCCGGGGTCACGTGATGAAAATTCAGTTGCCGGGCAACCGGTTGTTATTCATGACCGTTCTTTATATTTCGGATCTATTCACGATCCCCTTTTTGCCACCACCTCACGAGCAAAGCCAGCGGGGGAGGCCAGATTCATTTAGCAACCGGGGCAAGGAAGGTCGTCAAATGGAGCCCTTAGCAAATGTCTCACTTGACGACAAAAACGTTGGACTCAGTTGTGGTTCTCAATGGAGCAGTAGCTCTGTTTCCGTGGTATCCCTGTATTTGCTGCTTTTCCAAGTTCGTGGAATGTATATATGTGTGTGGGAGGGGGCCCTGCTCTGTAATGCAACACTGTCCTCTTCCTAGGAGAGCCCCTCCTTGTGGCTGAGCTGAAGCCGGGACAATCCCAACAGTATGACTGGAAATCCAGCTGCGAGACGTGGGGTGTGGCCTTCTCCACCGATGGGACCTGGTTTGCCTGGTCACAGGGCCACGGCGTGGTCAAGCTGCTCCCTTGGCCTTTACAGGGGACTGAGCAGTGAGTATTCACATGTTGTGTGTGTGTGTGTGTGTGTGTGTGTGTGTGTGCGCTGCTGCCCTCTTCCAAGGCTGCTGTGGACTTCCAAGTGCTTCGGACTCCTGATATTCAGAATAACAGAGTTGGAAGGGTCCTTGGAGGTCTTCTAGTCCAACCCCCCCCCTGCTCAGGCAGGAAATCTTATACCATTTCAGGCCAATGGCTGTCCAGCAACTTTAAGGATCGTTTTCTCACTTGGTGATCTGTTTTGATCTTCTTTGTTCTGCTCCACCGCAGTAACAGCAAAGCTTTGGAACGCAAGAAGCAGGGTGGAAAAACCAAGCCGAACGGTTACGGTGGGCTCAAGGAGAAGACATTGGAATGTGGACAGATCGTCTGGGGTCTGGCTTTCAGTTCCTGGCTGCCCTCCCAACCCCATAAGTATCGCCCCCGGAAGGAAAAAACTCCTTGCTTGATCCTGGCCACGGGCTTAAACGACGGGCAGATTAAAGTCTGGGAAGTGGAAACAGGTAAATGGGCTTTATTTCCTGAAACAGAAGGCAATCTTTGCAAGTTTGCTTAAATTTGTAGGGTAAGCAAGGCGGGTTGTATGACATGTGTGAGTTCCGGCACCTTTTTCTTTTACAAAAAAAGCACTGATATATATATAATGGATGGATAATGGATGGATGTTAGATGTTAACAATGATATATGGAGAGAGAGAGAGAGAGAGAGAGAGAGAGAGAGAGAGAGAGAGAGACAGATTAGTTGATTGATAGATATAGATAGATCTATAGGTAGGTAGGTAGATAGGATAGAAAGAGATGATATATATATAGAGAGAGATGATAGAGATTGACCAGATAGATAGATAGATAGATAGATAGATAGATAGATAGATAGATAGATAGATAGATAGATAGATGATTGAAAGATAGATGGATAGATAACTGATAGATAAGATGATGGATGGATGGATGGATGGATGGATGGATGGATGGGCAGGCTGGCAGGCAAGCAGAGACAGATCAAACGAGCAAGAATTGAAATAGATAAAAATGACAAGATTTTCCTGCTTTTCTTTCATGAACCACGAAAAAAAAAAGTTTGTTTCTACTTCAAGCACTTAGCTATCCCCGTTGGGCTTAGTAAACAGCTTGACTAGTAAGCTGAATTTAGACTTACAAGCTTAACAGAGAATCCCCAGACCCCTTTGTGAAAATCCACCTCTCTTGTTTGCCAAAGCAACCCGATGGCAAAATTGTGGATGCTTCTCGTGTCATCTAAGACTCCTGCAACCCCGAAGTGCTTGCTCCTCACACCCATTCCATTTTCCTTTCGCCCGCTCCCCCCTTCTTGGCAGGGAACCTGCTTTTTCACCTCATGGGGCACCAAGACGTGGTGAGGGATCTGAGCTTTGCGCCTGGCAACCCCTCTTCCATTCTCGTCTCCGCATCCCGGGATAAAACGCTTCGAGTCTGGGACCTGGGTCAAAATGGTAAGCCTCAGCTTGTTGGCCCTGCTAGCTGGACATTGCTAGGAGAGGGACCAAAATCGAAATTTCCTATCTGGTTCTTTAATCCTCCCCCCTCCCACCCTTTCCCCTACCTCTTTTCTATTTTATTTTATTTTTGTTAGTGAAACAATTGAAAGTGCTTTCTGGACATTCGCAGTGGGTGTACAGTTGCTCCATTTCTCCCGACGGTCAAATGCTCTGCTCCGTGGCTGGAGAGAAATCGGTGAGTTAAGCCTACACGGAAAGGGTTGTGTTGTTTGAGAGTGAGAAATGAGGTTGGTACTACAGATCTTTAGTAATCATAATAACAACAACAGTATTATTTGCCTGTAAGCAAGAAGTGGTGGGATCATAAAACAGAGAAAGTCATAGAAAATGATAAAATTAAACTGCTCTGGGACTTCAGAATTCAAACAGACAAGCACCTGCAACATAAAAGCCAGACTTTTAACAATTGTCGATAAGAAAGACAAAATGAGCCTTGGTGGAGCAGTGGGCTGATGCCTCCTTAAGTAACCCCAGCTGCCTGCAATTAGTGCAGGTTCGCATCCCACCAGGCTCAAGGTTGACTCAGCCTTCCATCCTTCCGAGGTAGGTAAAATGAGGACCCCGATTGTTGGGGGCAATTAAGCTGACTTTGTAATAATGCCGCTTGGGGTGTGTGTGAAAGCCCTAATAAGCAGGCATATACATAGAATGAAGGCTACTGCTAAGCTTGTAAGCCGCCCTGAGTCTTCGGAGAAGGGCGGGATATAAATGAAATTAAAATAAAATAAATAAAAAAATAAATAAAAAAGTCTGGATAGTGGACGTGGCAGTGCCTGGAGACAGCAGAATAGAGGAGAAGCAACTGGAGAAGATAACAAAACACAAAGACCTACAAATAGAAAGACTGTGGCAAAGCAACCAAGGGGGGTACCAATAGCAATAGGCCCCTTGGGTGCAATCCCAAAACAACTGGAGCACCACTTGGACATCATCGTCGGCACTGACAAATTCGCAATTGGTCAATTGCAAAAGGCGGCCTTACTGGGAACTGCTTCCATCCTGCGACGAGTTCTGTAATTCCATCAAACATCCACCTCTGCCTATTCCAGGTCCTTGGTAAGGACTCAGATAGACAAAAATGCCAAATCCAGTCTGAACATCTGGCTGACTGTGCAATGATTAATAATAATAATAATAATAATAATAATAATAATAATAATAATAATAATAATAATAATAATAATAATAATAATAATAATATAATAATAATAATAATAATAATAATAATAATACAGTTGGTAGGGACCTTGAAGGTCATCTAAAGAGCCTTGGTGGAGCAGTGGGCTAATGCCTCCTTAAGTAACACCAGCTGCCTGCAATGAGTGCAGGTTCGCGTCCCACCAGGCTCAAGGTTGACTCAGCCTTCCATCCTTCTGAGGTCGGTAAAATGAGAACCCAGATTGTTGGGGGCAATTAAGCTGACTTTGTAATAATGCCGCTGGAGGGGGGACACGAAACCCCTAATAAGCAGGCATATACATAGAATGAAGGCTATTGCTAAGCACATTGATTTGTGCTTCTTAGATTGTAAGCCGCCCTGAGTCTTCGGAGAAGGGCAGGATATAAATGGGATTAAAATAAAAAAAATAAACCCCCTGCTCAGGCAGGAAACCCTACACCATTTTGGACAAATGGCTGTCTGGTCTCTTCTTGAAAACTTCCAGTGTTGGAGGATTGAGAGCTTCTGGAGGCAGATCGATCCTTATTTCTGTCATTTTCCACCCTACCAGGCTCTGCTCTGGAGTATGCACTCCTATCGCCTGCTGAGGGAGCTAGAAGGTCACCAAGATTGCGTCGCGTCTTGCGACTTTTCTCCAGACTCGGCTCTTCTCGCCACGGCCTCCTACGACACCTGTGTGATCCTCTGGGATCCCTGCACGGGGGAGAAGCTAAGATCCCTTTGGTAAGGAAGGTGGACGGAGAGATGCTTTGCGAGGAGGGAACGTAGGCAGGGAGCAAAGCCCAGAGGAGTTAAATTGCACCCGAGTGTAAGATTACCTTTGCAGAATCTGGCCAGTCATCAAAAGTGCAGTTCATCCCTCTCTTAGGACCATTCCTTTTTTTGTAAAAGAAAAAGGTGCCGGAACTCACACATGTCATACAACCCGCCTTGCCTACCCTACAAGGTTCCATCCAAAAAAAGGTGCCGGAACTCCGTTCTGAGCATCCTATGAGAAAAAAAAAGCCCTGCTTACGACTAACCAACGCTGAGCCCAAAACGGATGCGGCCGACTGAGAAAATTGCTAAGTGAGAAGTGCCCCATTTTACGCCTTTTTTTTTCTTTTGGTCACGTTTGTTAACTGAGTCACTGCAGCGGTGAAGTTAGTAATCCTGTTGCTAAGGGAATCTGGTTTCCTCACTGGCTTTGCTTGTCAAAGTTGCAAAAGGGGAAATCACGTCTCTCTCTCTCTCTCTCTCTCTCTCTCTCTCTCTCTCTCTCTCTCTCTCTCTCACACACACACACACACACACACCTCTCTCTCTCTCTCTCTCTCTCTCTCACACACACACACACACACACACACACACACACACAAACACACGGGACACTGCCACCGTCATAAAACGTGAGTCAGTTGCCAAGTATCTGAATATAAACCACCTGATCATGGGGATGCTGCAAAGTCCTAAGTCACTTTTTTCAGCGATGCTGTAACTTCAAACAGCCAGTAAATGAACTAACTAAATGGGACTAACTAAAAAAAAACTGTACAGTTTTCTCCTGTCCCCTTTACATCCCAAGAAACTAGGTAGGGTCTCTACTAAATTGTTTGCCATGCCCGTATTCCTGCTGCAGGCTAGGCCGCCTCTTATCTGCTGCCCCAGAGGTGCTTTTTCTGGAGGCAACTGGACATCCTTGCTTTCCTTTGAAGACGTTTCGCTTCTCATCCGAGAAGCTTCTTCCGCTGGATGGTGGGTGTTAGGCATATAGTGCTAGCCTACAATATTGGGTTGAAAATATATTAACCATAATGCTATGACTTTAAGGAGTTAATTGGCCAATGGGTGTGTAAGTGTTCTCATGGCCATAAGAGGAAGCTAGGAACTAGCTTCTCTCTCTCTCTGAATTCACTGATCTCTACTATTACTGTTTTTGCTCTGCTGTTGGTTTACTACTGTTGTAAACCTGAACTGTGTATTGACCTCTGGACCGGTAAGAAGACTTTGTAGTTTGGATTGCTACTTGGACTGTTGCTATTGTTTATGACCTGGACTGTTTATTTTTGACTGTGCATTTTTGCCTTTACACCACCTCAAAAGTAAACTACTTTTTGTTTTTATAACTCAGTGTATTCTTGTGTGACTTTTACTGCTCTCAGTGCCCTTCCTTGTCTGTGCAACTCTTTGGTAGCACAAGGAGACCTCTGCACAACAAATTCCTTAACAGTGGGGAGGGGAAGGATTTATACTCCTTGCAGACCGCTGGTCATTTGCCTCCTTTCGGAGAGCCCTTGAGACCACTTGGACCTTCCATACACATTTGGACTACCTGGGACACAGGTAAAACTCCAAGGGGCCTGAACGACCCTCTAAAAGGACGCCAACGACCAGCCGTCTGCAAGGAGTATAAATCCTTCCCTTCCCCACCATCCAGCCAGCGGAAGAAGCTTCTCGGACGAGAAGCGAAACGTCTTCAAGGAAAAAACGCAGAAGGTCCAGTTACCTTTGGGAGCTGAAGAAGCTTCTCGGAGGAGATGGCAAATGTCTTCCGAGAAAAACAAGAAAGCCCAGTTGCCTCTTTTTTTTTTAAAGCACCTTTGGGACAACCATGACCTGGATGGCGGAGACTCTTTATCTGTCGGTTCCATCAGCTGTGGCTCTTCCCTCTCCCTTTCACGGGCATTCCCACAACAGGGCAGCTGGGAGGACTCACAAGTTACAAACCCCTGGGAGATGGAGAACCGTTGCTCTCCTGCCAAAAGGCACAATGGGCGTCAGTTTAGAGAGCTTTAGCAAAGGGCTGAGCTGGGTGTGTTCACAGGGTGTGTTTGGTTTTTCGAATCAGCAGCTGATAGTCACCAGGTGGGCTGCTTTTCCGTCTTCCAACCTGCTTTTCCTTCTTCCCAGGCACCATCCGTTGCAACCTGCAGTGGACCAGGGTGGGAACTTCTACACCAGCTCCCTGAGGTCTGTGTGCTTCTCACCTGAAGGCCTCTACTTTGCCACAGTGGCAGACGATAGGTAAGAGCAGACATGTCAAACACAAGGCCCGGGGGCCAGATCCGGCCCGCGAAGTGGTTTCATGTGGCCCGCGAAGCCATCCTGGAAACAGTGAGGGAATGGCCCCCACTGCCTTGGCCCTGGCCCAGAGACCCTCCTTCTGCCAGAGACCCTCAGATCTGTCCCACTCCTGCCCAGGCCCCCATAGGCACCCTTGATACCAACGATGTAGAGCTGGCCACGCCCACCCAGTAGGCCATACGCACTCTAGCCATGCCCACCCAGTAGGCCACACCCACCCTGGCCACGCCCACCGGGCCCCTTGAGGGCAACCGTAATGCTGATGCGGCCCTCAATGAAATTGAGTTTGACACCCCCTGGGTAAGAGGCTCCAAAGGTGCAAAACAGAAATGCTGACATTGTTATGGGTCCCATCCCAGATATTGGGTTTTACAGTATGGGGATACAGGAAGGACAGTTGGTGATGTAATTTTGAACCAAGATGGGGTCCAAAACCAAGGAAGTTCTCTTGGAGATCTCAGTTACAACTGCTGTCAAGCATTCTGGCGGTTCTTTGGCCAACATTTGGGTCAGCTGATGTTCTCCAGATGGTTTGTCCTACAGGTCCCCCCCCCCCTTTTTTAATTATCATGCCAGAAAAGATGGATAAAAAAGCATACATATCTGGCTTTACACGTGATAACAGCGGCAAGAATCACCTTTGCACAATCTTGGGAAAATTGCCACCAGAGGAGGAAAGAAATTTTTTTAAAAAAATATTAAGATCGTGCAGAAATGGACAGACTTACTATGAGGTTGAAAGAAAAAGAATAAACAAAATACTATCAGACTTGGGACTTGTTATATCAATGGTTGGAGAAAAGAGCAAAGGATCAGGAATGAAATTTGTATTAGTGAGCGATAAACTCAGAGAACACGTTGTTGAATAAGTGCCACAGAATTGTATGGAAAACAATAAAAACTTTACAAATAATAATAATAAACCGCCGTCAAACATTCTGGCAGTTCTTTGTCTAATATTTGGGTCAGCTGGTGTTCTCCAGATGGTCTGGCCTACAGGTCCCACCAGGCCACGCTGCTAGGAGGGATGGGACCTGGGGATCCAAAACATACGGAGGCTTAAGAAAACTGGATTTACTTAGGCTCAATTTTGGAACACAAGAACGTTCTTTTTATCTCCTTCAGGCTCCTCCGGATCTGGGCACTGGAGCTTGAGAGTCCTGTTGCCTTTGCTCCTGTGAAGAATGGCCTCTGCTGCACTTATTTTCCACATGGTGGGATCATCGCGACGGGGTAGGTTACCGAGTTTGTCTCAAAGGTGGGGTGGGGTGGGTGGGGAAGGAGATCCAAGAATCTGGGAAGAAAAGGTGCATGGAGTATGCAGGGATGTTCACGAACCATCCACCTTGCCAGTAGCTGCTTGACCCAATTGTGTCTTGGAGTTGTCCTGAGTATAGAGTTAGCCTGCACGATCCTGGGAAGAGTCCCAAGAGATGCTTTTTCACGAGGCAACCGGACTGCCCTGTTTTTCTTCCCATTCCACACCATCCCGTCAGAGCTGAAGAAGCTTCTTGGGTGAGAAGCCAAACGTCTTCCAAGAAAAACAAGGAAAGTCCGGCTGCCTCGTGAAAAGGCATCTTTGGAATAGCCATGACCTGGATGATGGGGAATCTCCGTAGGCATCCTGGGAAAAAGGCAGAGCGCCAGAAAGGAGGCGAGAGCCAACATTTCTGCAAAACCTTGCCAAGAAAAAACAAAAGGACGACGCTCGAGGGCAGTCACTAGGGGTCAACATTGACACAAACGTACACTGAGCTTGTTTCCTTGCAGACGTTTCATTGCCCGAACTAGGTAACGTCATCAGCGCTAGTAAGGAGTGCAGTCTATATTCGAGTGCCGTGGTGACGAACCTGTGGCACGCAGAGCCCTCTCTGTGGGCACGCGCGCCGTCGCCCCAGTCCTAGGCCTTCAGCTGGGTTTTATAAAATCTTTTTGCTTTAGGCCACTGCCGCCGTGGGGGGAAAAATAAAAAGGTTCAATCCATTTCAACTTCTCGCAGGGAAAAAAAAGTTCTCGCAAAGTTGGAATTGATTGAACTTTTTAGTCCCACCCAGTCTGCCGTTACCACTGCAGCCACGCCCATCCAATGGGCCACACCCACCCATTGGGCCACGCCTACCCGGCACCCGACGATACATAAGTGGGTTTTGGGTTGCAGTTTGGGCACTCGGTCTCTCAAAGGTTCGCCATCACTGTTCTAGCGGCTTGCCTGTCACTCCTTATTATACAGTGATGATGTCACCTGGTTCGGTCATGAAACCCCTGCAAGAAAACCACCAAGCTCAGAGAGCCCCAAGGACCCCTCATGTCAACCCCGAGTTACAAATATTCTCCTTCATTGGTGCAAGCATACACACATGAATCAACTTTCTTCCAAGTTGAGGTCAACTTCCAGCTTTGACCTGTTGGGCGTTATCTATGCTATTTTCTTGGAACGTTGCGCTGTTGTCATTGCCTAGGATGTTTCCCAATCTAGCCTGGAATTCTGTGGCGTCCTTGGAGCTCTCTGAGCTTGGCGGTTTTCTTGCAGACGTTTCATTACCCAACTAGGTCACATCATAGGTGCACAGATGTAACGGGCAATGAAACATC
This sequence comes from Vipera ursinii, assembly GCF_947247035.1. Taxonomy (NCBI): domain Eukaryota; kingdom Metazoa; phylum Chordata; class Lepidosauria; order Squamata; family Viperidae; genus Vipera; species Vipera ursinii. The sequence goes on along the minus strand of NC_139527.1, from coordinate 4,708,553 downwards.
TGCAAGAAAACCAGCCAGCTCAGAGAGCACCAAGGACCCCACAGTTCAACCCTGAGCTACCAAGATTCTCGTTTCTACTGATATCCTGGACTTGCAGGCCCTGTTCCAACCTTCATCAAGTCCATCTCACCTTAAACTTTTGTTTGAGACGTGGCTTGTGCTGCCCCCTGCTGCGTTGACTAGTTAACGAAAACTCAAGTTCTGCCTCTTCCCCTTGCAGGACAAGAGATGGTCACACCCAATTTTGGACAGCTCCACACGCTCTCCCTTCCCTAAAGCACTTATGCCGGAAAGTCCTCCGTGGCTGCTTCACAAGTTACCAGGTTCAGGCACTGAGCATTCCCAGGAAGATGAAGGAATTCCTCACCTACAGGACTTTATGACGTTGGCTCGAAGGAGACGCTGCTCTGATCTGTCAGTTTCCGCACGGCCTGGCGTTGCGCGCACACAAGACAAAAAAAAACACAACTCCCTTTGGGAGGTGAAGCGATGAAGCAACGTAATTTCCTAGCTGAGAAAAGGACAAAAGATGCTGCTGGCAAACTCTCTTTTTCCGCACTAGCCGCGTGGAAGAAAGTTTTATAGTTTTGGGGCATATGAAGTTGGCCCGTTACCTTCCCAGACTGAGATTTACTGGGATGCGGGCTTAACACACACAACTTCCTCTCGGGATGTTTAACAAAATAATAAAAAAGCACCTCAGGACGCAGAAGGAGACAATTGTAGAGTGTCATTGTTTAGTCAGCCAGCGGTCACTTTTTTGGGGTTGTTCTGGAGTGCCTTTGGCTCCTGTTTGTCCATTGTCTAGGAAAAAAACAGGTTTGGATCTTCTCCATTAATGCAAACGTGGAATTGGAAATCTTTCCCGCATCAATACGCTGCTGGATAAAGCTTCTAAGCTCATGCCGTGGAAATCAAAAGCTCTGCTTTTTTTTTTTGCTGGCTTGAACGCGAAAACACTTTACCAATAACTAAGCAAGAGGTACATTTTACGATTAATGATTTCAGAGCAGTTTGGGGTACCCCCACCCCACCCCGGCAGATCAGAGAGCAAAACGGGCAATGATTGATAAGCAACGGGAGATTTCTTGTGTTAGGAACAGAAACACAAAACCTAACAGAAGTGTGGTGATGTTTCGGAAGACCCAGGAATTCCCTAGATGGAGGAAATGTGCAAATTGCAAGAGTTTAATAAGTGGCCAGCTTGTGAAACTGCAGACAGGATGCGAAGAATTTTAGGGCAGAAGGAAATCAAAAAGAGGCTTTTTTCCCCCCTGCCCAGCTGGTGTAAATTATCCTGGATGGAGCCTGATCGTGATCTAAATTCTCTTAATCAGAGGTTGGGAGAGAGGACCCATATCTTGCCTGGAGGCAGATTTTAGGAATTTCCTTATAATAAGCGCTGTCGGCCAATAGAACAGCCCAACTCCTAAAAAGGTGTTTTCCTAATCCCTTGATGTCTTTAAACAGAATTCAGCGGCAGCTGGACTAAATGACCTTTGAGGTCCCTTCCAACTCTACGATTGTGCAATACTTTCCTATACGTGAATTTATTTTAAACGAGATTGGTGGCGGATCGGGGTGCAGCTTAATCGAATGAGGTGCTAGTGTGACACTACTGAGACGTTGTGAACCAATTATACGATTCTGAAGACCTAATAAAAGAGAACATTCCTTCTGTGGCATCTTGGAAGAACACTTCTCGTTTATCTAGACCGGCAGTGATTCTGTCCAGATTAGTTAAAGAGGACTACGGTAAGTTCTTCTGAAAGATCCTGAGAACACCATGCTGTTGGACATCCAAAACCATCAGAATGGCTCAGATGAGTTGTTAAGGACAACCATTAGGTACCCAGGTTGTAGATCAGGCAGTAGGGGAGTAGCTTGGTCAAGCCTCAGCTGCAATCAGATCTCTGGTGACTTGGAAGGCAGCTACAAGAGACCCCAGCTGGATCTTCTCATTTGTCCCCGCAGCCAGGCGGTGTCTGAAAGACAACAGAACAGGAGATGATCCATCTTAAGCGGGATGTTTTCTAAAGAGACATATTTAGCCTATATATATATATATATATATATATACAAATGCTTGTTAGCTATTTTTTAGATTACCTTGCTAGGCCCCCAAACATGGGACAAATCTTTATTTCCTGTGTCAGCCTATCCTGAAGGCCATCGACAGGCAGTAGTCACACCGGTGACAGCTCATATTTGTGTAAATTTTTAAATTGCTAACAAAGAATTAAGGGAGACTGATATATATATCCTACAGTGTTAAAAGAATCTTCAAGCTGGCGTGACAATGGGTTAAGGCGAATCACACAGCAAGCTTTGATCCCGTACAATTTTGTGATGCTGGCGCTCTGCGCTTCCTGGATAAGGAAAATTCAGCTTTGTGTAGGGAAGCAAGCTTCCAGTTCTCATAGTGCAGGCTGAACGACCCTTGGCAACTGTAAGGTTTGTGGACTTCAACTCCCAGAATTCTCTAGTCTCAATCACAATGCCTAGAGAAACCTTATGCTTCCTTTAGTTCTCTTTCATTTTCTCAAATTGTGCAAAACACTCCATAGGTAAAATTACAGGCGTATTTTTTTTAACTAGAGATTGGAAGTCAATCCAATCTTAGCCTCTGTCTACTCTTGTTGTTGTTGTTGTTAGTTGCCAAGTCGTGTCCGACCCATCGCAACCCCATGGACAATGTTCCTCCAAGCCTTCCTGTCCTCTACCATCTTCTGGAGTCCATTTAACCTCACGCCTACTGTCTGTCTACTCTACATTGTCCTAAATATGTGTGTGTGTGTGTGGGGGGGGGGAAATGGATACTCACTCCACATCAGCCATCTTGATCAGCAGCTGGATCCGAACAGATGCTGGGAAGTCAACTGCAGAACGACGAGAGAGCACAGACCGCATTTTACAAAAATGACTCCCCTTCGTTATACCTTAAATACCAATAGCTCTTAAGACTTATATACCGTTTCACAGCGCTTTACAAAACTCTCTGGGAAGTTAAGTCAGCACATTTCCCCAACCGTCTGGGTCCTCACATGCACACACTCAGTTATAATTTCTGCAAGCCAGGGTATTCTATGCATCTGCGCCAGAAGAAGATTTAGCAAAATGCTGCCATAAAATTCCCGTCTCCTCCAGAACTTCCTTGGAGTAAAAACTTTGGCAAAATAATAAAAACAATGACACGCCAGCTTCCCCAAAGTCCTTTTTTACCTCGATGAACAAACAAATGGATTTCTGTCAGAATGTCTTGCAAAGCCAAGCCTTTCAACGTTTTCAGTTCCAAGATATCTGAACAAAAGGTCAAGGAGAGCCATGATTTTTTTTTGTTGTTAACAGAAAGGTCTAGCAGCAGTAAGAACCAATAGAAGCTAAAATGGAACAGAGGAAAGGAAAAGGGGGAGGGAGGGAAATCAAAAGAAAATAATAATAATAATAATAATAATAATAATAATAATAATAATAATAATAATAATAATAATAATAATAATTTAATTTCTAAGCTAAAAGTGCAATTAAAAGTAGAAAGTAGGAAAAACAAAGGAAAAAGATACGAAGGAAAAAAAACATTAAGCGGCTTTCGATATTCTTCCCAGCGGTTATAGAACATAGAATCATAAAGCTGGAAGGGACCCCCCCAGAGGTCTTCTAGTCTAACCCTCTGCTCAAGGCAGGAGACCGTATACCCTCCTAGACAAATGGCTGTCCAATCTGTCAATACAAATATATTTGACCTCGCTTTCTAAATTACATCCTTTTGCTCTTCTTTCTAAAATCCTATCTCAGTAAGCCACCTTTGAAGGGTATTATATGCAACTGCACCAGAAGCGATGAGCAAAATGCTGCCATAACATTACTTTTCTCATCTACCCTCCCTGGAGCAAATTCTTTGGCAAAACAACAATAACAACACACCAGCAACCCAAAGTCCTTTTACCTTTATCATGACCTGTCCTATCCCATCCCATCCCATCCCAGTAAGCCACCTGCACACTGATTCCCATTTGAAGGATACTGCGGTAGGCAGACGTGAAATCCAGATTCAGCATCCAGTCCAGGATGTTGGCGATATCAGACTTGAGAGGCTGCCCCGTGCAAGTGTAGACCGTCTCTTCGGTCACTTTTCCAAAAGCCATGGAGGTGCTCTGCAAGAAGGAAGAAAGAGATGAGAAACCAGATACATCTATCTATCTATCTATCTATCTATCTATCTATCTATCTATCTATCTATCTATCTATCTATCTATCTATCTATCTATCTCTAGTCATAAGTCAAGGACTACCTGCACCTGAACACCTGGTGAAACCAGTGGCTCCAGGGGGTTGTTGGTGCTTGTTAAAAGTAGTCACAGGTGAGAAAGAGGAAGCCGTACCTGTATGGATGCCATACCTGCAAGATGTTCAGAGATCTGCGCATATCGCCGTTGGAGAGCGTCACCAAGGCTTTCATTCCATCGTGACTTACATCAACACTGAAAGAGCAAACAGGAAGGCAATAGGCCACCAAGAACCCTCTTCATAGCAGGCTAACTGATATTCCCAGCCATGATTTGATGGGGCAGATGCAACACTTGGCAGAGAAATCATGGTTAGAAAGCCGGATCTCTTGACTCCTGCTGTCACTCCTCCTGAGACTTTGTACTCACTTCTCCTTCTCAATAACATGCTTCAGCCGAGGAATCATGAGTTCTGGCGTCAAAGGGCCAAACCGGAATCTGGTGCACCTGGATTGTAGAGCTGGGATTATTTTGGAAAGGTAGTTGCAGATCAAGCAAAATCGCGTGTTCTCGGTGAACTTCTCAATCACTGAGAAAGATAAAAAAAAACCAAACGTTTATATGATACGCTTTTGGAGGGCGCCTTGTCAAAACCAATTTCCCCCCAATTTAGACAGTTTTATTAGTTTGAAGGTAAAGGTAAAGGTTCCCCAGCACATCTGTGCTACTCGTTTCCAACTCTAGGGGCCGGTGCTCATCTCCGTTTCAAAGTCAAAGAGCCAGCGCTTGTCCGAGGACGTCTCCGTGGTCATGTGGCTGGACGCCAAAGGCGCACGGAACGCTGTTACCTTCCCACCGGAGTGGTCCCTATTTTTCTACTTGCGTTTTTACGTGCTTTCGAACTGCTAGGTTTGCAGAAGCTGGGACGAGTAACAGGCGCTCACTCTGTTATGCGGCACTCGGGATTCGACCTGCCAAACTGCCGACCTTCTGATCGACAGGCTCAGCGTCCTAACCCACTGAGCCACCGCCTCCCTTTATTAGTTTATGTTATAGCAATAAAGAAATAAATAAATACAAAAGCAAAATAGTAGGAAAAATAGGGAGGGGAAAAAATAAAACATCATTTTTCAATAGCTTCCACAACGGACGACTGGCTGCAAACCTTGACGGGAGTTAGCAGCGATGGCTAAATTGGCCACTTTGATGAAAGAAAAGAACACAGTTAATTTTGTTTCTATTCGGAAACCTCTTCTGGACTTTCTGCTTGTGGTGGACCAAAATGAAATTTTAGGTTTTGCTGATTAGATAGGTTTGGTGCTGTAGAAATGGCTAGTGCATACTATTACATAAAGTAAAACGCTTCGTATTATTATCTTCTACTGCACCAAAAGGATTTGGAAGTCAAATTTGGAAGCCCCCCCCCCCGCTTCTTTTCTCCCTCTACCTTACACTTTATATTTATTTTATTTATTTATTTAATTAGATTTGTATACCGCCCTTTCCCTAAGGACTCAGGGCGGTTCACAGGGTAATTAAAACAAGAAATACAAAAGTTAAAAACGATTAAAAAAATTACAACAGTCCCTGAAAAAGTAAAAGCCCCCAATTAAAATTAAAATTAAAATTCTCAGCCTGGGCCAGAGAGCTCGAAGAGCCAGGTCTTCAGGTCCCGGCGGAATGAACGGAGGTCGGGGGCAGTCCTCAGCTGCCCTTCCCCTTTTTCCTATTCTATTTTTTCCTCCATCTTTTTTTGTACATTTGTATTTTATGCTTTGTTAAAATTAACACAATTTTGAACTAAAAACAAAATTGTTTTTCAATGCCCTGTAGAAACAGAGAAAAACTAAATGCATGGCTACAATTAAGACAGACTGTCAGCAATCCTGTTGGGGCAGCAGATCAAGATGGCTGCCACCGAAGCTCAACCGGAATTGTGTTCTGGGTGCTGCTGATCTTCCCAGCATCCCTTTCCGGATGGGGCATCAACTCACCACGCCTGAGGGCATTTTGAGCATCCTGCGTCATGGCGTCGGCTTCATCCAGAATCACCAGCTTAAAACCTTTCCTAATAACAAAAGAGAAACAAGAACTGGGAACTCTAAAATGCAGTGGACATCAGTATATCCACTGATGATTGATTAAACCCATCTAGTTGTAGGAGACAATAGACAGACAGACAGACAGACATCTGGCCAGAAAATTGTCTTTTTGCAAGGAATTCCATTTTCAGAGAAGTCTTACTTGAAGATGGTTCGGGTGCTGGCAAAGTTCAGGATAGGCCCTCGGACGATATCAATGCCTCGGTCGTCAGACGCATTCAGCTAAACAAAGAAGGAACATAGGTTAAGAGCCGTGGTGGTGCGGTGGTTAGAATGCAGTATTGCAGGCTAATTCTGCCGACTGTTGGGAGTTCAATCCTGACCGGCTCAAGTTTTGACTCAGCTTTCCATCCTTCTGAGGTCGGTAAAATGAGGACCCAGATTGTTGGAGGGCAATGTGCTGATTATGTAAAACCACTTAGACAGGGCTGTACACTGTGAAGTGGCATATAAGTCTAAGCACTAGTGTTCTTGCAGGAATTTTCTACCTGTAGTCCCTGGGAAAGCGATCAAAGCCTAGTTAAGACAACAGAAGCGGTTACCTCTAAAACCATTGAGCCAAATTCTTTTGCTTTGTACAGCTGTTTGGCGCAGGCGAGAATCGTAGATGTCTTGCCGGTCCCTGGAGGTCCATAAAGGAGGAGATGGGGCAAACGATCCTCACTGATAAATTTCTGTACTGGTTGAGAGACAGAGAGCAGAGATGGCGTTGTATGACTGCCCCGAGCCACAAGCAATAAACCTTTGGCTTGGCTTACAAATCACTTCTGTTTTACCTGTAAGGGGTGTTTTTTTTTTGGTATTCCTCCAATTCTAGGCTGCCCTCACAGATGCTTGCATTTTAAGAGCACGTGCTGGAGCACTATGTGAAGGCCATCAAAATGGACAGAATCCCCATCAGTCAATTGCAAAAGCAGTTTTACTTGGAACAGCTGACCTCCTGCGATGCAGCCTTTAACACCCATCAATATCAAGCAGCATGTGCTTATTCCAGGTCCTTGAGAAGGACTTGAGAAGAGGACAAAAGTGCCAAATCCAGCCTAAACATCTGGAGAACTGTGCGACAATCTATAATAATAATAATAATACTAATATGTGTTTTCCCCTATGAACGTAGCACCTTCCTGCTTTAGTACGAGGAGGTTGTTTTCAAGATGGGCTTATCTCTTTGATCTCTCTCCTTTCATCATGCCACTCAACTATCTATACTGAGTTTTTCTTGCCTTCAACCAACGTGCGGGAGAATTTTCCCAGAGGTACATTTGAACCAGACACCAGGATGTAATTACACAGCAACACAAATTGGTTTATTGATTGGCCTGGAAGCAGACCGGCTCAAAGGTTGCGGGAGGGGGAAGAGTTACATTCTGCCTTTATAGATTTGTGCAAATTAGGATCTATATGCGATTGCATAGAGCAGCAGGGTTTTTCACTAGGGATGCGCAACAGCAAGGATTTGATCGAATACAGGAGATGGATCTATCTGGTGAGGTCTGTGAAAGAATTAGGAAATAAATAAGTACATAATTAAGAGGTTACGTGGCAGGAGTGGAAAACATGGAAAAACAATGTTTTGAAAAAACGGGAGAAACCCTGTTTTGTAAACGTAGTTTCTTTTTAGGGAGTTAACTTTCAGAACTGGGGCAATAACAATAAGCACAAGCAGAGTCATAAAAGCAATTCAGTGCTAATTTGTCATAATCAACAACCCTTTATTATAGTCCGTACAGGTTGGGAATGATGGCAACTGAAGTCTCCTTTTACTGGGAACTCAAAACTGAGGGGGCTGAATGCCGGTAAAGATCCATTCAAATATTTGCCCAGCCATTGAATACTTACTGGTATTCAGAATATCCTCGTGAGAAATTAGATCGCCAAGGGTCTGAGGCCGGTACTTCTCTACCCTGCCAATCAAAATAAAACGCAGATTTTTCACAACTGGAGAATCCGTCTTTCCCAACAATTGGGGACTATTTTTTTTTTATTTCTGTTTGGAAGATCTGAGCTAAGGAAAGAGAAAGTGTTAGGAGATCAAGAAAATGCACAGCTCTGCTTCACTCTGATGGGTCTACTTACGACCCAAATTGAGCCCAAAATTTCTGTCGCTAAGCGGGATAGTTGTTAAGTATATTTTAGCCCATTTTACCAACTTTCCTGCCGCAGTGGTTTAAGTGAAAGAGTGAAGTTAGCAACATGGCTGTTAAGTGGATCTGGCTTCCCCCACTGACTTTGCTTGTCAGAAGGTCGCAAAAGGGGATCACGCGACCCCGGGACACTGTGACCGTCATAAATGTGAGTCAGTTGCCAAGCGTCTAAATTTTGATCAGGTGACCACGGGAATGTTGCCACGGTTGTGTGAGTAACGGTCAGAAGCCACTTTTTTCAGTGCTGTTGTTAACTTTGAACATTAATCTGTGTTAATGCAGGAACACAGGGACCAAAAGTCTCCGGGTTCAAGCCTGCCTCTTGCAACAAGCTGGTTTCAAAAATAAAAGTGCATGGCCAAAAGCCAAAGAAATAGCAGAGGTGCATTTTCTGGTGTCCTCAAGCACCCTTCCCCACCCACTTGCTGCTGGCTCCGACTTCATGAAGAGAAGGACAAGGGGTGACATGATAGCCGTGTTGCCACAAAGAAGAGGGAGTCAAGCTATTCTCCAAAGCGCCTGAAGGCGGGACAAGAAGCAACGGATGGAAACTAGTCAAGGAGAGCAGCAACCTGGAATTAAGGAGGAATTTCCTGACAGTGAGAAGAATTAGTCAGTGGAACGACTGGCCACCAGAAGCTGTGGATGCTTCACCACTGGTGGTTTTTAAGAAGAGACTGGACAACCACTTGTCTGAAATGGTATAGGTTGTCCTGCCTGAGCAGGGGGTTGGACTAGCAGACCTCCGAGGTCCCTTCCAACTCTTATTATTATTCTATTCTCTTCCATCTCTGTGCAAAATGCCCCTTTACTTTACTTTACTTTTATTAAATTTGTATACCGCCCTTCTCCCGAAGGACTCAGGGCGGTTAACAGGGCATATACAAAGAACAATACAAAAATTAAAAAGGAATTAAACAAATGCCCAATTAAAAATTACAATAGCAATAAAAGCCATAAAAGACATGCGGGAGTATTTATTTATTTTATTTATTTAAATTTTTATACCGCCCTTCTCCCGAAGGACTCAGGGCGGTGTACAGGGCCGTAAATATTAAAAAGCAAAGTACAAAAGTTAAAAAAAAAACAATCAAATCATTTATGCCCGATCTATACAACAGTAAGGGATGATGCACCCTCTGAACAATCCCTGGGGTTGCTTTGCCCCCAATTGCAAGCACACACACACACACACACACCCTCCCGGCAGCTTTTGCAAGCATAGCATAAAAACACCCCAGCCCCAGTCAGGAAGGTTAGAGCAGCGTTTCCCAACCTTAGGAACTTGAAGATGCGTGGACTTCAACTCCCAGAATTCCCCAGCCAGCTATGCTGGCTGGGGAATTCTGGGAGTTGAAGTCCACGCATCTTCAAGTTCCTAAGGTTGGGAAACGCTGGGTTAGAGCAACGCTCTGCACATGCTCAGAAGCACAGTCTCTGCAGAATGCATGCCTGGGCATACCTCTGCGCTAAACCCCGCCCCCTAGAAGGGAATTCCCCCCTCCTCCACCTCCCCAAAGGAAGACCCCTATGCAAGAAGCCTAGACTAGAGGAACCCAGCCGGTCTCCTAGCAACGGAGCATCCTCTCCCCCGCCCGTTCTTTTCCTTTCTCTCTCTTTTTTTTTTTGCCTCTCCCCCTACCAAGGTAAGTTCGCGCTCCTCCCGGCCACCGTCGTCGCCTCCGCCGAACGTTCCATTCTCTCTCTCTCTCTCTCTCTCTCTCTCTCTCTCTCCCCCGCCGGAAACTTCGCGCAGCCGCAATTTCGCGCTTGGCGCCCTGGCCCGCCCTGGCTCTCGCGAGAGGTGGGCCGAGAGTTCCGCGCGGGAGCTCCGCCTCCGCCCGCGTTGCTAAGGCCTCCACGGATGGTCGCTAAGGGGGCGCGGCCTGCACTGCAACCTGCGGGCCGCGGCCTCGTAAACTTAAGCCGCCCTCGCTTCCCGGTCGCTTGTGGTGGTGGTGGGCTGTGGTGATTCATAGGGCCCGACTTTGGAGGCCCGGACGCCTATCAGACGCCTCCTGGGCGCCCTGCTGTGCAGCGTGGCGTCTTGTTTGGGCTTGGAGGGCGAGCCGAGGGATGGGAGACCACCAGGAGATCCCAGAATTGCCTTCTATTAAAAAAAAGAAAAGATGGGGGAAGGTGCAGTACAAAAAGCAATGCCAAGCACTTACTTGCCGTTGCCGGAAAAACCTGGCCTTGAAGTGAGGAGCCGGTGATTTTTTTTTTCCCTCCTTATCCTCAAATTTGAGCAGCTTTAATAATAACCACAACAAATAAGATGGGAAGAGAAGAAGGTGAGGCCTTCTTGGAAAAAAAGAAGCGGGGGTGGGAGGGTGGAAAACAGTAACGAGCAAGCCAAATAAGGCCGTGAGCCGTGAAACTGAAAACTCTGTTCTTACAACGCAAAATGAATATTGAATCCAGGGAGAAATATTAATTGGAATTTCCATTACGTGGAGAGAAAGCCAGTTTGCGTCTGAGCTGACCCAGGTCCTCTGTTGGGGATTTTCAAATAAGGTGGAACAGAGTTTTTCTGTTGGAGTAAGACATGCTTTTCAGTTTGCAGAATAAGCCCAGAGTTCTTGGTGAAATCCACATTTTCAGGGTGTAATTTAACCCCACCTTCACAAGCTGAAGTCTGACCTCATATCCAAACACGGATTAACAAAATAGTGCAACTAACCCAGAACATAGAAAGACAGTATCTCAAATATCCCAAATATGCATTTCCAACTTTTAAGAAGTTTCAACCCAACCCTTACTGGACATCGTCTGTTGAAAAAGGTGATTTAAGCACACTTGAAAATCACGATATAAATTCAGTTTTATTTAAGTGATATGTCGATTTGTTCAAGCAGAATAGTGCAACACTTCCAGGAATCTGTGCACCAGGAGTCAAGCTTGGTGTAATTCTCTTGATTCAGAGTTACGCTCCCCTTTTGATTATAAGTTAAATCAGGATTTAATTGGAAGCCTTGAAACATTATTGCAATGATAAAATGCCTGAAGGTAACTTCTAAGTACATTTAAAATTCCTCCCTCTTATATGCACGGCCGTGTTACAGTTTAGTATCAGACATAATTCTTACACTAAACAGATCCTGCTTCTTTCCTCTATTTTCACTGTAAATTGCGGACTTAAGAGGAAGGTTTGAAGAATCCTTATTGCGGTAATAAACATACTTGAAGGTAACATTTAAGCACTATGTTTAAATTTCTCCTGTTTACATTTGTGTGTGTTATAGCTTAGTGCCAAATGTATCAAAACCCTGGAGCTTTGTTTTTGTCTATTGACAAAAGCAACATGTTTCATTTACATTTGTGTGTGTTATAGCTTAGTGCCAAATGTATCAAAACCCTGGAGCTTTGTTTTTGTCTATTGACAAAAGCAACATGTTTCTAATTCCCTTCAGATGAGTTGATTTCAACTCTTTTAATTCTCGGCCTGCAAGTTTACATGATGACTATGGAATACACCTTCCTGGTACATGGAAGATCGCTTGTACACTGTACATTCTCCTCAGTGGGACCCTAGACTTCTGCCTCAAAGGGCTACAATTGCTAAAATCTCTGCTAAGTCTGCAACTGATTGCATTTACACATTATGCTAAGCCATGGTGTGTTTAGCACTTGAGGAGCCGTCACAAAATGAGGGGATTGACTTACTCTCTAGGCTGGGTACCGGAAGGCAGGACAAGAAGTAATGGGTGGAAGCTTGTCAAAGAGAGATACAATCTCTAGAAATAAGGAGAAATTTTCTGACAGTGAGAGCAATTAATCAATGGAATAGCTTGCCTCCAGATGTTGTGGGTGCTCCATCACCGGAGGTGTTAAAAAATAGACTGGACAACCATTTGACTGGGATAGGCCGCCTGCCTTGGGCAGGGGGTTGGACTAGAAGACCTCCAAGGTCCCTTCCAGCCCTATTGATTCTATGATCTAAGTTCTAGCCAGTTTACTGGCTTCACACACTTAAATCTGGTTCATGAACCTCAGCAGAAAAATTCACACAGCGTACTAACCCCTTAAACAAATGGCATATTGTTCAGTAACAAAGCCATGTCCGACTCTTTGTAACCCCATGGACCATAGGACACCAGCCCCCTCCCCCTTCTTCCGCTGTCTCCTGGAATTTGCCCAAATAAAAATGGGATATTAGAGGTTAATAAGATCAGTGACTCCAGCAATTTTTTCCCAACTCGAGATGGACTGCGTAAAAATCTATCACTTTCTTCCAGATGCCAGCCTGTTGACATTGTCACACTGTGGAGAAACGGAATGGCAAAATTGACCGAGTGAATGAAAGTGAAGAAGTCACCGGTAAAACCCAGACAACAATTTTTTTCCCCCTACAGATACGGTAAGAGAAATTTACATGCAGAATGAAAGCCCATATTACTCAGAACTTGCTCTGGCACAACCCTTTGGGGTCTGAATTTATGTCACATTTGAATATGAATCATCTGAGGCAAGACACACACACAGAGAGAGACAAACACTAGAAGTATTGTTATGAGTAAGTGTCACAATATACATTCAAATAAAAAGTCCAGGTGTTTTTGTTCTTCAGATTACAGATAAAATACAGGCAGTCCTTGACTAGCAATTGAGCCCAAAATTTCTGTTGCTAAGTGAGACAGTTGTTAAGTAGGTTTTCCCCATTTGATGGCCTTTCTTGCCAACAGCTGTTAAGGGAATCATTGCGGTTGTTCAAGTGAGTAACAAGGTTGTTAAGTGAATCTTCCTTCCCTATTGACTTTGTTTGCTGGAAGGTTGCAAAAGGGGATCACGTGATCCCGGGACACTGCAACCGTCATAAATGTGAGTCAGTTGCCGAGTATCTGAATTTTGATCACATGACTAGGGGGATGTTTCAATGGTCGTCAGTGTGAAAAACGGTCATAAGACACTTTTTTTCCAGTGTTGTAACTTTGAGCAGTCACTAAACAAATGGTCGTAAGTCAAGGACTACCTACGGTCATAGGTTATGACCTCAGGCTGCCAGAGAAGTTTATCTACTTCTTAAATCCAGATGCTCAGGCTTTTCACTAGAAGAAAGATGCTATAATACTTTCTCCATTTTCATTGCCCTGCTTTGCATAATCTCTCTCAAAGTATTTTCCCCCCCTTTCTTTTTAACCCCATTGACGGGCTGAACAGAATGCCACGTTTGACAAGGCACCAGTGCTTTTTTGGGTAAAAGAAAAAGGTGCCGGAACTCACACATGTCATTCAACCCACCTTGCCTACCCTACAAGGTTCCATCCAAAAAAGGTGCCGGAACTCCATTCTGAGCATTCTATGAGAAAAAAAGCCCTGCAAGGCACTATTTGCATTGCCTGACCTCTAATCAGTAAGTTCATATTAACCACAAGCACATTTATTTTTATTTTTTTTAAAAAAACCCTCAAAGCTTAGTGTCTCCTTGAGAATTTCCACAAACACAGCTCAGTCACCCTACCCTCCTACGCCAAATTGTGACTAAAGTTTCAGTGTTGACAAGAAATGTTCCACGGGGAATCATGACATGCTGGTACCTATCTCCACTCAGATACGGTTGCGGGCTTCCCAGGCACATGTTAGATAAGAATGTATTAGAAGTGAGGGAAAGATTATCCGTTTTCTTGGATGTAAGCCTGCCTTACTCTTGACTCATTTGCTCCTTCAATTACCAAGGAAATTAACACATCCCTTGGATGAGGCAGCCAACGGAGGGAGCCTTCAGACATGAGGCTTTAAAAAGAAGTTGCTTGAAGGTTGCCTCTACTTAACGTGCGATCCTTCCACAATTGTGGGTCTTTCTTTAAAGCAGGGCTGTCCAACATTGGCGGCTTTAAGACCAGTTGGACTTCATCTCCCAAAATTCTCCAGCCAGCCTCCTTGGGGAGTAAGAATACCTCTCGTCTTCAGGCAGAGAAGTTTGCCATGTTAGTTTTTTTTTCCAGCTTGCAGTGACCCAGTAAGAGTCAGGCATCTTCTCCTCTCCATCTGCAATCTTGTTCATTTAGTTATTGCGTATATACCGGTGTTCATTCATTGCCACCTTCTCGAGAAAGCCTTTATGACTGCGTGACGTTTCTTGCCACAGTTGTTAAGCGAATCACGGCAGTTGTTTTAAGCTAGTAACGGGGTTGTGAAGCGAAGCTGGCTTCCCCTATTGACTTTGGTTGCCAGAAGGGGATCCCACGATCCCTGGGGACACTGCAGCCGTCATAAATACGAGCTGGTTGCCAAGTGCCTGAATTTTGATCACACGATCACAGGGGAGACTGCAGTGGTCGTACGTGTGAAAAACGGTGAGAAGTCACCTTTTTTCCCCCACGGCTGTTGTAACTTCAAACAGTCACAAAGCAAATGGTTGTAAGCGGGGAACTACCGGTGTGTGCCAGGTGTGACCAAGGAGACGTAAACTGACTGAATGGAAGTCCATGGGGAACAAAGAGTAAGCATGGGTTCATCCCATAATAAGTAGCTGCCCCCTTGAGAATGGCAAGAATGTCTTTTGAGGTCAACGTCAGCTTTTGGAGGTTGCGGTGGGGTGGGGGGCTTCTAAAGATTTTTTAAGTGTAAATGAATACATTTGCGGTGTAGGAGCAATTTGCGGCGATGTGATTATACGGATTGGGTTTAGGCATCGCACAAAGCCAAAACATAGCACGGTGACAGCTGTCAAGTCCAGCCCGTTGTGGCTTTAGGCAAGCAAACTATGATTAAAGCAGGGCTTGGAAGAATGGGTGACACATTCCGGCCTGCGCTTCTCCCGCCGTGTTAAGAAGAGTGTTTGCAAGCAGAAAAACAACAACAACACAAAACCTTCTTTTCTGCAAAGAATGGGATATGTCCTCACTTTGATCTGTCGAAACTCTGGAATGAGGAGAATTGCATGTTAGGAAAGGTCCCAGGTTGGGGCAGGCGAAACGTGGACAGTTCCAGTCACGTCTCCACCTGTCCGAGGTTTGAAGCTGGGCCTCTCAGCCTCCAATGAAAGCGTTCACCTGCCACGGATGCCACCAAAAGGGGTGTGGCTGAATGGCAAAGCACCTGCTTTGCATGCAGAGAGTCCAAGGTTCATTCTCCTTACAAGCTGTTAGTGATCAGAGTAGATATAATGCCTCCATTTCATCTATCTAGATGGGAAAGAAGACAGTTTTGTTTATTGGCCAGATGTGTACGTTGCAAGTCTGGTTCCAGTCCAAAGGTGCTTTTTTCCAGAAGGCAACTGGACTTCCTTGATTTTATTTTGTTTTTTCCCTTCGGAAAAATGTTTTGCTTCCAAGACGGTTCTTCTGATCCAAGAAGCAAAACATTTCCAAGGGAAAAGCCCAGTTGCCTTTTTTTTGGGGGGGAAGCACCTTTGGGACCACCACAACCTGGATGATTGAGGATCTCCACAGGGCTCTCGTTCAATTGCCAGCAACTTCTGGAAATAGTCCTGCAAGTCTCTGTAGAATAGAATAGAATAGAATAGAATAGAATAGAATAGAATAGAATAGAATAGAATAGAATAGAATAGAATAGAATAGAATAGAATAGAATAGAATAGAACAAGAACAGAACAGAACAGAACAAGAATAGAACAAGAATAGAATAAGAATAGAATAGAATATTAGAATAAATAGAATTAATAGAATAAAATAAGAACAGAATAGAACAGAATAAGAATAGAATAGAATAGAATAGAATAGAATAGAATAGAATAGAATATATGGAATGGAATGGAATAGAATAGAATAGAACAGAAAATAGGGAATAGGGAATAGAATAGAATAGAATAGAATAGAATAGAATAGAATAGAATAGAATAGAATAGAATAGAATAGAATAGAACAAGAACAGAACAGAACAGAACAAGAATAGAACAAGAATAGAATAAGAATAGAATATTAGAATAAATAGAATTAATAGAATAAAATAAGAACAGAATAGAACAGAGTAAGAATAAGAATAAGAATAGAATAGAATAGAATAGAATAGAATAGAATAGAATAGAATAGAATAGAATAGAATATATGGAATGGAATGGAATGGAATGGAATAGAATAGAATAGAACAGGAAATAAGGAATAGGGAATAGAATAGAATAGAATAGAATAGAATAGAATAGAATAGAATAGAATAGAATAGAATAGAATAGAATAGAATAGAATAGAATAGAATAGAATATATGGAATGGAATGGAATGGAATGGAATAGAATAGAACAGGAAATAGGAAACAGGGAATAGAATAGAATAGAATAGAATAGAATAGGAAATAGGAAATAGAATAGAATAGAATAGAATAGAATAAGAACAAGAACAGAACAGAACAGAACAAGAATAGAACAAGAATAGAATAAGAATATTAGAATAAATAGAATTAATAGAATAAAATAAGAACAGAATAGAACAGAGTAAGAATAAGAATAGAATATAATAGAATAGAACAGAACAGAACAAAACAGAATAGAATAGACTAGGAGCTGGAAGGGACCTTGGAGGTCTTCTAGTCCAGCCCCCTGCTCAAGCAGGAGAACCTATACCATCTCAGACAGGTGAATGTCCAGTCTCCTCTTAAAAATCTCCAGTGATGGAGCGCCCACGATTTCTGAGGGTAATCCTTGACTTATGACCAAATTGGGTTTAAGAATTTCCATCGCTCAGCAAGGCAGCGGTTGAGTGAGCCACATCCCATTTTACGACCTGTTCTTTTACAGTTGTTAAATGATTTGCGGCAGTTGTTGTTGAGTCATGCAGTTGTTAAGCAAATCCAGCTCCCCCCACCCCTCCCCGCCTTGATTTTGCTTGTCGGAAGGTTGCAAATGGTGATCCCACAATCCCCAAGACATCGCAACTGTCATATATATATATATATATATACCAAGGGCCAGAGTCCTGATCACATGACCCTAGAACTGGGGGTCATGCTGTGGCCGTCACAAGTCGGGGTTTTTTTTTCTCCAGTCCCCTTGTAACTTCAAGCTGTCACTCACGCCGATAGGAGACCCCTGGTCTTCTGGAGTGGCTGAACCACAACTCCCAGCAACCCGCAGCCAGCTGGCCAAAAGGCGGAAGGCTGGTGGGAGGTGTAGTTTTGCACCAAGGGGCTAATGAACTCCCCCAGACCTTGAAATGAAACCTACAGGACATCCTCCTTCAGCCCGGTGCTTCCTCACCCCATAACACCAGCTGCCTGCAATTAGTGCAGGTTCGCATCCCACCAGGCTCAAGGTTGACTCAGCCTTCCATCCTTCCGAGGTAGGTAAAATGAGGACCCAGATTGTTGGGGGCAATAAGCTGACTTTGTAATAATGCCGCTTGGGGTGTGTGTGAAAGCCCTAATAAGCAGGCATATACGTAGAATGAAGGCTACTGCTAAGCTTGTAAGCCGCCCTGAGTCTTCGGAGAAGGGCGGGATATAAATGGAATTTAAATAAATAAATAAATAAATAAATAAATAAATAAATAAATAAATAAATAAATAAATAAATAAATAAATAAATAAAATAAATAAATAAATAAAAAGGGCCCCCCCTAACCACCCGCTGCTCCCCAGTCCCCGAGCGCCAAGCTGCTGCGGGCCGAGGAGGACACTCTGCCCATGCTTCCAGGACCCCTTTTCTGGAAGGCGGGCGCGCAGAGGGGTGGGTGGGTGGGTGGGCTGGGGGGGGGGGGGGAAAGAGAGACCGGCTCGGCTGGAAAGGCGCCCAGCCCGCTTTCCTGGCGGCGAGGCAATTGGCTCGAGGCGGCAGGCAGCCCTCCTTGCCTGGCGGGGACGCGGAGAACCAGCCCTCCCCGCCTGGCCTCTGCGCGCCCCCGCCTTCGACAAGGCGGCAGGCGGGCGCGCGGGAGCCGGGCGGACGCTGCTGCTGCTGCTGCTGCTGCGGGCCAGGCGACGGGAAGGCAGAGCCGAGGAAGGGGGAGAGCGCGCAGCCCGCCTGCCCCGCCGCTCGCCGGCCAGCCTCGGGGTTCCCCCTCCCCGAGGGTCGCCTCCCCTCCTCCCGCGCCCTTTCCCCGAGCGGGCTGGGGGCTGCCCCCGCCGCCGGGCGCGGAGCAGGCGGGGGGAGCGCGAGGATCGCGGGGCAGCGGCCGGAGGGGCGGGCCGGCCACCCAGGTGGAGGGCTGGCGCGGTGGGGGCGGCGAGGAGGGGGCGGCCGCGCGGCCGCCGCCTCCTGGGGGGAGCGGGCCGCTGGCGGCGGCGGCGGCGGCGGCTGCAGCAGCGCTGGCGGCGGCTGCGTCCCCCTGATCCGCGAGGAAGAGGAGGAGGAGGAGGAAGAGGAGGAGGAGGAAGAGGAGGCGGTGGTGGCGGCGGCGGCCGGGGGGCGAGCGATGGACGAGGCCGCCGTGCCGCCGCCGCTGCTGCAGCCGCCGCCGCCTCTCAGCCTGCAGAAAGCGCTGCAGCAGTGCGAGCTGGTCCAAAACATGATCGACATCAGCATCGCCAACCTGGAGGGGCTGCGCACCAAATGCGCCACGTCCAACGATCTCACGCAGAAGGAGATCCGCACCTTGGAGGTAAGGGGACGGGTGGGTGGGGGAGGAGGAGGAGGAGGAGGAGGAGGAGGAGGAGGAGGAGGGAGAGGAAAGGTGCGCCTTCAGCCCCCCCCTTACAGCCCCCCCAGCCCCGACGGCCGCCCCGTCGGCCGGCCGAGCCGAGTCCGGCCCGTGGGTACGTGTGAAGGAGCGAAAGGCGGAGAGAGCCGCCGCGGAGGCTGGGCGTCTTGCAGGTGCTCGCTCTTTTCTTTCGATGCAGGCTTGCGGCGGAGCTGAAAGGGGGGGGGCGGCGCGGGGGGAGTAGAGAAACGAGGATTTCCCCCCTTGCTGGACTTTTATAAAGATGATTTCCCTCCCCTCCCCGATTTTCTCTCCCCCACCGGACATGGGCAACACAGTCGCTCCTCCTCTGTCATCTCTCTCTCTTCCCCCCCCACCCCCCCATGGAGGCCAAATGCAGAAAAGCTCTCCTTTCTCCGGTTCCCCCCCCCCCCCAGTGATGGTACTAACTAAAGGGCCCTCTTTTGCACGGGAGTTAAAAATAAACTGGTATCTATGGAGTGGGGGTGGGATGGGAGAGGGAGGGAGGGAGGGGGGATGCAGAAAAGTCTCATTGGGCGCTTAATTTGGGGGTGCTGACAGTAACAACAAGAGCCCCGTTGGGGGCAGAAAGAGGGGAGGGGGCTTTGACGCACGTGGCTGGGGACAGGAGAAGGGACCAGATCGATATGGCAGGGGGCATATGTGTGTGTGTGTGGGGGGGGTTGTCTCTGGAGTCTCTGGAGCTTGCAGCACTGGCTTGACTGGGTCCCTGTGAGTCCGTGCAATGGCAGGGGTCCAGTTTTGTAGGAGACCTCTACTTTTACCCAGCTCAGAGCTGAGGCTGGCAGGTGAAACTGAGTCAGGGTTTGCCCATCCTGGTAGTCTGCTCAGCTGTTCAGCGGGGAAAGTTCAGACAGTGGCACCCCGTCTCTTGGAGAAGGACTGCCAAGAGGCCTCCATTGGCAGGCTGGGGTCCCCGCTGAGCTGTCTGTTGAATCGAAAGGCATCACAATTAATTTCCCTTCAGGCCAGGTGGGCTGGCTCTCTGCAGACCCCCCCCCCCTCGTCGTCGTCGTTGTCGTCCGTCCTTCGAGGATTTGCAACGGTTGTGTAACTCCTGAGCACCACCCAACCGAATCTCCCCCCCCCCCCCGGCCTTTTCTCCTGCCTGGGGGACGTTCTCTTTTTCTGAGCTGGTTTCCCCTCCTCCCTCTTCGCGGTGCCTGTATTTAGAGGAAGGGGACGGCTTCCCCTTTCCCCCAGGTTCTGGAGGTGGCTGCAGTTGCCTGGCAGCTGAGGAAACGGCAAGCAGCAGAAGCCATGGTTATTTATTTTATTTCCCCCCCCCCCAATTTGTTTAAATGTACATGTTTTGTTACTGTTACAGCAAACAATCTCTTTATTTATTTATTCAATTCCTATGGCCACCCAAATTGCAAGAGGGAGTCTGGGCGACCTAAAATTTGAGGAAAAGTAAAAACAAAAAAAAAGTTGTGACCCACAACTTTGCCATCAAGCCTGCTCGGTAAAACTTTCCCCTAGCAATTTTCCCTTTCTTTATGAAACTTGGGTCTTCTCGATGGTGGCCCCTCCTCTATGAAATTTCATTCCTCCAGAGGTATGATTGCTTCCCCCCCCCAACCCGTTGATGTTCTGATAAGGCCCTGGAAATTGGGGGGGGGGTTGTCGACGGGCCTGGGGACCCTGAACGGAGAGGGAGCAGATCAAGGTGATTGTCTGATTGTGCTGTTGTTGTTGCTGCTGCTGCCATGAGGGTGGGTGGGTTTTACGCTTTTTGTGTTGTGAATTTTCAACGTTGTAAGCCATCCGGAATCACCTGTGCGTGAGTTGGGAGGCCATCTGCATATGTTGAATAAATAAATGAAATAAGCTGCAGGGACACACAGCTGCCTGTGCGGGGGAAAAACACAGCAGCAAAATTGTAAAAAAGAGGCACACCTCTCTGTGTGCAATTGAGCCCCAAATTTCCCTTGCTAAGCAAGACAGTTGTGAAGTGAGTTTTGCGACCATCGTAAGTCAAGGGCTACCTGTATTTCAGGAGCTAGTAGATTTTTTTTTCCTTGCACCAGCTGAATTCTTTGTTGTCCTCAAGTTTATTGTGGCAAATGGTTGTGTTAGTCTGTTGTGCCCCACGTTCCTAGTAACTCCTGTTTGCTCGATTCCTACCAAGATGGCTACGACGCTGAGTAACTCTTAGCAAGTAGTCTAGTTTTCAGAGTAGTTTATTTTAAAGGATTGGAGGCAGAAGCAGTGGAGTAGTTTGGCTGCTGTGGGAAACAAAGGGTAAAATACAGCTAGTCCTCAACTTACAACAGTTCGTTTAGCGACCCTTGCTTTGGGCAACTTGTTCCCCTTTTAATTTTACACGGTGGGACAACAATTAAAAAAAGTGTGATTTAATAGATGTCGAGGGAAAGACATATTGTCAGTAAGCTGGACTGGTTTGCATTATGTTTCACTTCAGTGGCGGGCTTTCTTCCAATGCACTGTGGATTTAAAAAAGAAAAACCTTACTGAAAGGAAGAAGAGAAGGCAGCGAAGAGATTTTAGATTGTGTAAAAACAATTCCAGTGAAATATAAATGAAGGAAGCTTCTAGTTTTTCAGATAGTGTGATTTTGGAAGGGCCTCAGTCAGCGTTCCTCAAGTTTAGCAAGTTTAAGACATGTGGACTTCAACTCCCAGAATTCCACAGCCAGCATGGCTGCTGGGGAGTTCTGGGAATTGAAGCCCACGCAGCTTGAAGTTGGCAAGATTGAGAAACACTGATTTAGAATGTTACGATTGCTTTGGCGGGACATGAGTAGTCATTGCAGAACATTCCTGCACAACTTTTTAAAAACAATCTGTGGGGAAAAAAAGAAAGGCAATTAAAATGTGTCTTTGGGTAGATATCAACTGCATTTGATCACAACGAAGGGATTCCCAATTTAGCCAAGGCACTTGTTTTATGAACAGGAGGAATCTGGTTTGATCCCTGGCATCTCTAGCCATAAGGATCAGATTTTGGATAATGAAAGGTAATTTGCTTTAAAAAAAAAAAAGATTCCGACGGCCAGAATAAACGACATTGGCCTTCTCTGTTTTGTCAAGGTGTGTCAAAAGTCCTGTGTTGGACTGTAATTCTCTCCGTGATTTCTTTTCGATAGACAATGCAATACAATCTGACATTCTTGAACATTCATTATTACACTAGAACAAAAGCGCACTGTGTTTTCACACTTGACCTTTGAGAGTTGTGCCTTGGTCTCTGCTTTAGGAAGCATTAGGCGGGCCGGGGGGGCAGTGTCGGGAAAAAATCATGTTACTTTACGTACACTTAAGCTGAATTAAAATTATATTAGCGACGATTACTGTCTAAATGTAAATCTAATAATGAAACGTTTCGGTTTCGTGATGTTTGAGACCTGTCTGGCTAAAGCTTCCAGAGCCTCGGGATAAAATCTGTGAACTTTATGGATTTCTCCAACTTTGCCAACCGAAAATGGTGCTTCCAAAAGTAAAATAAAACCCATTTGTTGATTTACAAGGCCTCTGGCAAGTTCTGCCAAGATAGTGAAAAAGTGTAGCTGAAACAAGAGGCGAGGATTCCAGGACCATGGAAAGCTCCCTCCAAACAGCTTCTGCTTAGAAATGATGGAGGTGAGAGAGGTCCCCCCAAACCAGGGGTAGGCAACCTCGGCTCTTTTATGACTCGTGGACTTCAACTCCCAGAATTCCTGAGCCAGCATGGTTAAGCTTGGAAACCTCTCCCTTTCCCCTCAGCATGGCTGGCTCAGGAATTCTGGGAGTTGAAGTCCACGAGTCATAAAGCGGCCTAGGCCAGGGGTAGGCAACCTCGGCTCTTTGACGGCTCGTGGACTTCAACTCCCAGAATTCCTGAGCCAGCCAGAATTCTGGGAGTTGAAGTCCGTGAGTCATAAAAGAGCCGAGGTTGCCTACCCCTGCCCCAAACCCTTTCGGTCTTCCCTTTGACCCCTCGTCCCATCTCCGGAAGAGAATGAATCATAGAAGGCCAAGGTCGTGTCATGGTGGTTGGATGTTTTTTTCCTCCCTCTTCCTCTCTGGGATAAGTTCCCAGCGCTTCTGGGCAGAGGTGGTAAGGAAAAAAAAATAATCTTACCAACTTAGGGAAGCAACTGTGAACTTACCCCTTAATTTACAGGCCAAATTTACAGGCCAAAATCTCTCTTGAGATTTTGCAATGGTCAAAGGACGGTTTGGGCTGGGTGGGTGGGGAGAGAGGGAGAGGGAGAGGGAGAGGGAGAGGGAGAGGGAGAGGGAGAGAGAGAGAGAGAGAGAGAGAGAGAGAATATTGAAAAAGTAATTTAAATCTAAGTTTGGCAAAAATAAATAAATTCAGAGGCTTAATGCACAGATTTTGTACAAACATGCAAAGCACGACTGCATCCATGCAAAATAGCATGAACTATTAAACTATTGCCGGCAATGGGGGGAAAAAATCGCGATACGTCACGACACGTCACGTGATGTCGAGAGTTTGACACCCCCCCAACCTAGGTCATGTATTTACCATTGTGTGCTGGCAGCACATGGTTACTGACGTACTGAAGAGAAGGAGTGACCTTTTTTAAAAAAAAATCCTCTCAATTGCTCCAAAAGACACTTCTTTCAGTGTCATTCCCACTTTCAATAGTCACTAAATGAAAGGTTGTAAGTCGGGGACTATCTGTAGTTTCTCCGGCTGCTCACTCTGTGTTTGTGCATTGTTACCACACCTCTAGCAGGATTTCTCTGTGCTTTTGATCCCACGGCAACCACAGCTGTGGTTTCCACGCGTGTACAGTACTGATCTTGCTGTACCCCAGGACAAGAATGGGGTGAGCTTCAACATCTGTGACTATCTCAGAAAGAGGAATTATCACACCCCTCATGTTCTTTAAAAAAAATAAATCCATTTGAAAGACATTTCCCCTAAGAGAAAGTACCAACTCAGACCTTATTTTAAAAAAACTAAATCGAGCTCAATCTTTATGTGCCAGTTTCTCGGGCCCTGAATGGCTCGCTGCTCCTAAATCCTAAATTCCCTGGGATCACACTGTTGTATGGCGCATATTGTGGGTTGAGCGATGTATTTCTTCTTTATCTCACGGGGTAACTATAAGGCTACTTAGAAATGTTTTTACCTATTAAGAGATCCTGGATGGGAACTCTTGCTCTATAAATTTGAAGCTTACTAATAGGTACATTGAATTTGTCCAGAGTTGCTGGGTCACTGAGTTTTTCAAGGAGGAGGCGGCATTAAGAAAGTTTTGCTTGAAAGAACTTTGGAGGAGGAGGAGGAGATTTAAAATGGCTCAAGACTCATGGAAATAAACTCATTCACAGCGATTCATTCATCACTGGAGGTTTTTAAGAAGAGACTGGACAGCCATTTATCTGGAATGGCATCTATAGTGTCTCTTGCTTGAGCAGGGGGCTGGAGTAAGTCACTTCCAGCTTTATTCTGATTGATTGATTGATCTTGGAAAAAATGATTGTATTGTGAGATTCCTTCCTTCCTTCCTTCCTTCCTTCCTTCCTTCCTTCCTTCCTTCCTTCCTTCCTCATTCTTCCTTTCCTTTCCTTTCCTTTCCTTTCCTTTCCTTTCCTTTCCTTTCCTTTCCTTTCCTTTCCTTTCCTTTCCTTTCCTTTCCTTTCCTTTCCTTTCCTTTCCTTTCCTTTCCTTTCCTTTCCTTTCCTTTCCTTTCCTTTCCTTTCCTTTCCCTTCCCTTCCCTTCCCTTCCCTTCCCTTCCCTTCCCTTCCCTTCCCTTCCCTTCCCTTCCCTCAGAAGTCACCATTAGAGAATATCCTGTCCTGTCCCATTGTGATCACTTTGTGGGAATGCCCTCAATATGATTCTCAAAGGCCTGGAGACCAAAACATACAAAGAACAGCTGCGAGACTTGGGTTTGGCTAGTCTAAAAAAAAAAAAAGAAGAAATAGGGGAGACCTGATAGCAGTCTTCCAGTATTTGAGGGGCTGCCACAAAGAAGAGGAGTGGGTCAGGTTGTTCGCCAAAGCACCAGAGGGCAGGACGAGAAACCATGGTTGGAAACTGACCAAAGAGAGAAGCCACCTGGATTTAAGGAGAAACTTCCTGACAGTGAGGACAATCAACCGGTGGAACAGCTTTGCCTCCAGAAGCGGTGAATGCTCCAAGACTGGACGTTTTTAAGAAGAGACTGGACAGCCCCTTGTCTGAGATGGTGTAGGTTCTCCTGCTTGAGCAGGGGGCTGGACTAGCAGACCTCCAAGGTCCCTTCCACATTCTATTCTATTCTATTCTATTCTATTCTATTCTATTCTATTCTATTCTATTCTATTCTATTCTATTCTATTCTATTCTATTCTATTCTATTCTATTGTATTCTGTTCAAGCAGAACTCTGTCTGGCCATGGGAGCTCTCCAAGGTAGTTTGGTTTTCCAGCCTGCCAAACCTCCCCCCCCGCCCCCCCTCCCGCTTTTACATCGCAGTTGCGTGCTGGAGAGCGTATGACCTGTACGTCTCAGGTGTTCCATCAACAGCCTCTCCTTCTCTCTCTCTCTCTCTCTTGTTTTTACTTTTTCCATTCCCCGTCCTCCCTCCCTCCCTCCCTCCTTCTCTGGTTCAGTCTTTGTTTTGGTGAGATCTTAATCTCCTGGCTGGGCCGAGCAGGGGAGCCGTTTCCAGCCGGGCTGACGTCAGTGTGGCTCCATCAATTACCTGGCACTAGGCACTGGGGGAGAGGTGCAGCTGTCGTCCTTCTCCCTGGTGACAGGCAGGTTTCTCGCCAGGCTAGCTGGGCCTGCTCCGGGAATTTACTCGCGGTGGCCCTGGGAAGCTCATCAGCCACGGCACCTGGGCTTAGCCCTCTCCTGCCTCTCCAAGTGGAAGGGACCAGGTGCGCTCGCTCAGCTGGGGGAGTTCAAGGCAATCCAGGCCTGTGAGGACGATCCCTCAGGCCCGAGGGTGTGACGTGCGGTTGTCAACCCAACGGCAGAAGAGAACTTATTTCGGAGAAGCCCAGAGGTGGCTTCGGCGGCCTGTTGTCTGGGGCGGAGGTATGTCACCTAGCAGGCAGAGCCGGGCCGGATTCACGCGACCCGCTAAAAGTTTGGGGAAAAGCTTGAGAGAGAGAAGCATGCGTAGTCCTCAG
>NC_139527.1:4658346-4682207 GCF_947247035.1 Vipera ursinii | reverse complement strand
CCTTCCTCTTCCTCTTCCTCCACCTCCCTTCTCTCTCCTTCTCCTTTTCCTCCTCCTTCTTCCCCACCTCTTTCTCTCCTCCTCTCCTTCCTCTTCCTCCACCTCCTTCTCTCTCCTTCTCCTCCTCCTTCCCCTCCTCTTTCTCCTCCTCCCCTCCTCTTCCTCCTTCTCCTCTTCCTCCTCCCCCTCCTCCCCCTTCTCTTCCTCCTCCTCCTCCCCACAAACCTCACTCTCCTTGGTGCTCTCTGAGCTTGCTTGTTTTCTTGCAGACGTTTCATGACCCAAACTAGGTAACCTCATCCAAGTTACCTACCTTGTAATGTAAGAGCACTTTAGCCAAGAAACCAACGGCTGACTGGGGACACAGGCCCAGATTGAGAAACAGCCGGACTATGGTGTAAGCCCCCTAATGGGAGATGGGCGGTTAGGAGTTTGATATATACAATAAACACAAACATAAATAAGATCATTTTCAAGGAGCTGTCCCTCCCTCTCACAAGGTATAAACCACAAGGTCAAAGGGAACAAAGAACTGCAGGTAGTTCTTGATTTATGACCACAGTTGAGCCCCAAACCTCTGTTACTAAGTGAGACCTTGGTCAAGTGAATTTTTGCCCCATCTTATGACCTTTTTTTTTGCCACAGTCATTAAGTGAAGCCCTGCAGTGGTTAAGCTAGTCACACGGTTGTTAAGTGAAACTGGCTTCCCCCCCCCCCCCCCATGGACTTGGCTTGTCAGAAGATCCCGTGACCCCAGGGACACTGCAACCGTCGTAAGTACAGGTCAGTCTTGATCACGTGACCGCGGGGGAGGCTGCAAAATCTGGGGGGGAAAAGGGCAATGAAGTCTCTTGCTTTCCAGTGCCATTGTAACTTTGCATGGTCCCTAAATGAACAGTTGTAACTCGAGGACTAAATGCACGTTGTTTACCCGGCTCGTTTATGAAACATTTCGGAAGGGTCATGTTCATCCATTGGTAAAGTGAGGAGACTCGAATTTTTTTATCCCCGAAGAGGTGGAAAATACGAGTCGGTGCACGGTCGGTTAAATTCTCCTTGGGAATTTCTGTTCCAAGACTGGCTAATTTGTACCAACACCCTCTCTGTTTGTCACATCCCTTTTGTAAGTTTTCAAAGGCTGACATTCCTGCCTTCCAATCCCTGCTCTTTTATTACTATTGTTTGCCTGTTTTGTAAAGGGAGGTTGGCAATGGCAGGGTGCGTTGTATTTGAAAATTTGGCAGCTGACACCATGGGGTCTTTGACGAGTCATGTCCCATCCCTGCTGTTTTTAAGGATGTTTGTTGTTTTAAAAAATGATTGTTTTGAGGTTGTTTTTTAATGAGATTTATGGGTGGTTTGGTTGGCTTGTTTTTTAAACCTCACCACCCAGACTTTGTGGAAACGGGTGCAATATAAAATGTGTTAACAAAATAAATAGCTTTGTCGGTGTGGAGATGAGAACAGAATTGACATCTCATCCGCAACAGGATGTTGTTGTTGTGTAACCATTCATTTTGCGCGTGTGTCTTTTAGTCTTGTCTACTTCTTGTCCGCCACGGCACTTTCCTATTTAGGAAATCTATTTGTCTTCAGAGATTGGAGATGCAGGTTGCATACTGTACCCTAATTTTGTGCAGTCCTTTTGTTAGATTGATTTTCTTCATTTCTTCCAGCAAGCTAAAGCAATTCCTCCATTTTTTCCTTTATTATTCTCTTCTTTTCATGACCATTTTTCCCCTTAATGTAACTTCCTGTTGCAGCTGTCTTTAAAGTACAGAATACAGAATAAGAGAGTTAGAAGGGGCCTTGGAGGTCTTCTAGTCCAACCCCTTGCCTGAGCAGGAGATCCTATGCCATTCCGGACAAATGGCTGTCCAGTCTCTTTTTAAAACTCCTAAGTGATGGAGCACCCACCTCTTCCAGAGATTGATTGATTGTTCTCACTGTCAGGAAATTTCTCCTTCATTCTAGATTGGATCTCTCTTTGTTAAGCTTCCATCCCTTACTTCTGATCTTGGCCTCAGGTGCTTTGGAGAATAAGTCAACTCTCTGTGACAGCCTCTCGAGTACTGGAAGATTGCTATCATGTCACCCCTCGTCCTTCTCTTCATTAGAATAGATAGATAGATAGATAGATAGATAGATAGATAGATAGATAGATAGATAGATAGATAGATGATAGATAGATATGAGAGACAGAGAGAGAGACAGACAGACAGATTTTTATTACGGTCCAAGACCAGTACAAAAGTAACTTAACCAAGCAGGATCCCATATTGCAATTAACAGTTTAGTAGCTTAATTCATGGTGTCCTTCTGTTAACAAGGCTGGATATGACATACCTTTATGGCTAAGGCATGCAATTTATCAATTAACGTACAGATGGCATTATTCCAAGGTTGCTTTTTTGTGGGGTTATGCACACACAGTCGTGACAGGCAGAGAAGAGAAATGCCAATTAACGGCAAGGGAAGAGAATCCACAAGAAGCGGCCTGTTAAATCAGGTTGCGATTGGCTTAAACTGGTCCAGCATTGGGTGTTCAGAGAGTGGCCAAACGAATGCATTCTAGAAGCTTACACAAACGGCCGCTTCACGGTCGCTTCCTAGCAGCTGATAACACGTAAAGCACCTCGCCAATGATCCCCTGCAAACTCTGTTTTTTTTTTTCAACCCTAGAATTTTTGGAAATTCTCTAGACGCGCCTAGTTCCCACAACTGTTCGTGGTGTGGTTTAGCCTCCGGGCCCCTAATCTTCTTCGTTGCTCTTCAATGTACTCTTTCTAGACTCTCCGCATCTTTTTTTTTTTTTGGTATCATGGTGATCTTATTTTATTTTAATGATTTTATTTTATTTTAGTGATTTTATTTTAATTGGGGTTTTATTTACACAGGGATAAATTTAATCTTTTTTAAATTTGGTTTTTAACTTTTGTACTTTTGGTTTTTAATTACCTGAGTCCCTCGGGAAAGGGCGGTATATAAATGTAATAAAATAAATAAATAAAAAATAAATAACCAAAAAAAAAAGAAATGTTTTATTGCATACTTGGATTGTTCCTTCCTCTGTTTCCTAGTAAGCTGTTTTTCCTGAGTGGCACTTTCCCAGTTCTATAAAGCTGTCTTGAATAATAGGAGGAAAGGCGTCATAAATAGCACCACGGCAGAAATTATATTTCAGAGGGTGGCTGGGCTGAGGTTTTTTTTTTCCACAGTCAATGGCTGGATTTCCTGGGGCGATGGGTGGTTATGAATCAACCAGTGGGTGGGGGCAAGGTCACCCCTTTGGTTTCCCCCCCATTTTTTCATTCATTTCCTCTTTCTGACCCCTTTTGTTTCTCCCGCAACGGCGGCACGCGAGGAAACAAGACATCCATCTTTTTAGAACTCAGTGTCAGCGTTCAATTTTTTTTTTTTAAATTAGGCTGATGTAATTACCACCGCAGGTTGCCTACTCTTCTTACAGGCCCTGCTAGCATACTTTGCCCTGTCTAGGAGATACACTTTTGCCTTAATTAATGGAATTGAGCCTGTATCTGACATGGTATGTTAAACTATACCATTAGACTGGCGATGATTACCTTGAACTCTTCTTAATGACCTCTGACTGGAGCAATGAAAGCGTGAAAAGGAGAGGAGTACTTAATTTTTATTCCTCAACTCAAAGGTCTTATGAGGTGGAAAGCAAAGCGAATTAGCAATATATATTAGCCTTGTTTCAATAAAAGACTGGTGGTGTCTCTTAACTGCCTAGAAGATGATCGGAGCTGTTCCTAATCTTCTTCCTTAGATCTTTGTTCCCCAGCCCACTTTGACATTTCTACTTTCTAAGGCCTCCATACCACTTTGTGGATGGGGGTGGGAATCATTAGAGGGACCTACTTTTTCTCTGATTCTTAGGGATCCATGTCACTGGGAAGAAAGGGTCCACCCATTCTGCAAAGCATCTGAGGGCAGGACAAGAAGCCATGGATGGGAACTGATCAAGGAGAGAAGCAACTTAGAACAAGGAGAAATTTCCTGACACCAAGATCAATTAATCAGCGGAACGGCTCGCCTCCAGAACTTGCGGGGGCTCCATCCCTGGAGATTTCTGAGAAGAGATTGGACATCCATTTTCTCTGGAGTGGTGCTTGAGCAGAGGGTCAGACTAGAAGACCTTCAAGGTCTCTTCCAAAAGGGAGGGTCTCATGTAGAGTGTACGTTCCCCTCAGCGGGACTCTAGACTTGTCTCCAAAAGGGCTTTTTATTGCTAAAATGTCTGCTAAGCTGGCATCACCGCTGCATTTACCCATCCTGCTAAACCACGGCTCGCTTAGTACTTGAGGGGCTGTCACAAAGAAGAGGGGATTGACTTACTCTCCAGGGCACCAGGAGAGCAGGAGAAGAATAAAGGTAAAGGTAAAGGTTCCCCCGCACATGCGGGCTAGTCGTTTCCGACTCTAGGGGCCGGTGCTCATCTCCATTTCAAAGCCGAAGAGCCAGCGCTTGTCCAAGGACGTCTCCGTGGTCATGTGGCCGGCACGACTAGACGCCAAAGGCGCACGGAACGCTGTTACCTTCCCACCGGAGTGGTCCCTATTTTTCTACTTGCATTTTTCCGTGCTTTCGAACTGCTAGGTTGGCAGAAGCTGGGACGAGTAACAGGCGCTCACTCTGCTACGCGGCACTCGGGATTCGACCTGCCAAACTGCCGACCTTCGGATCGACAAGCTCAGCGTCCTAACCCACTGAGCCACCACGCGTCCCTAGGAGAAGAATAACGGGTGTCAAAGCGAGAGATACAACCTAAAAAACAAGGAGAAATTTCCAGACAGGGAGAGCAATTAATCAATGGAATAGCTTGCCTCCAGAAGCTGTGGGTGCTCCATCACTGGAGGTGTTAAAAATATATATACCGGACAGTCATTTGACAGGGATGGTTTAGACTCTCCTGCTTGAGAAGGGGGTTGGACTAGAAGACCCCCCCAGACCCTATGATTCTACGTTCTGTGTTCTATTTTTGAGTCGGGAGAAAGGAAAGAGTGCGGCCAAGGAGCCACACACGATACTATGTGTCCCACTCGTGGAGACGAACATATTTCTCCACGCCTGTTTTATCTGAGAAGGTCAAAAGTGGGACCTCTGGGATCCCCCCAGGGACGAGCCTTGCTCGGCTGACCTTTTTCTTCTTCTTCTTCTTTTTCTTTTTCCCTTTCCTGTCTCCCTGCTGCCATCTAAATATGAGATGCTGGGCAACGAAGCTTTCGCCTTCAATTTCATGAATCAGTTTGTCTCTAATGAGTAGAAAAACAGCACATTAGCCATTTGTGCCTGGCGGTGACACGCACCCGCTCCGATGCCATTGATAGGGTTGCCAGCTCATTAAGTCAAAATGTGGCACCTCCAAAAGAGCAGGGATCCATTCTTCCTAATGAACGGGTTTCCACGCCAGCAGGATTTCGGGGGACGGGGAGAATTGTCATCCGTCTACCTCGAGCCATTATTTTCCTTCTGACTCGTCCTTTCAGAAGGATTCTCAGCCATCTCCGCTCTCGTGTATCTTTCCCTTCTTGAAAAAGGGATGGGGAAGGAGGAAAACTCTGCTGGGAATTCAATGGCAGCCCTGCCGTGGGGCAAATATAGGAGCAGGATTATTAGCTGGCCCATCACATCGTGGGTTTTTTTTTTAACAGAAAGCTGCTGCGCGAGTTGTGATGGGGGTTTCCCGATACTCCCATGTAACACCTCTACTCCGCGAGCCACATTGGCTTCCGGTTGCCCTCCGGGTGAGATTCAAGGTGCTGGTGATGACCTATAAAGCCCCAAATGGCTTGGGTCCGGGATATTTGAGGGAACACCTACTGCCGACATCACGTTCCCTTCGTCCTGTGCGCTCCCACTTGGAGGGTCTTCTCAGGGTGCCGCCGGTAAAAGATTGCCGGCGGATAACACCCAGGGGGAGGGCCTTCTCAGTGGGTGCGCCTGCCCTTTGGAACCAGCTGCCCGTGGAGCTTAGGACTGCCCCCGACCTTCGGTCATTCCGCCAGGACCTGAAGACCTGGCTCTTTGAGCTTTCCGGCCCAGGCTGAGAGTTTTTTTCCCCCCCTCAGGGATCAAATTTAATTATTTTAACTGTTTTTAACTCTTGTATTGTATTGATGTTTTTAAATACTTTGTAAACCGCCCTGAGTCCTACGGGAAAAGGGCGGTATATAAATTCAATAAACTTAAATCAGATTTATTGCTTAGCCCGTTGACCATAGGCAGCCGATGGTGGCTTAGCCAATCTTACGTAAAGGAAGAATCCAGCCAATTGCTTTCCACGAGCTGTTGCAGGAACCCCTTGGTGGAAGAGAGGACAAATCTTTGGTCTATATCTCAGCAAACCTGGATTCTGCTTCGCAATTTATTCAACTTCCATGCTGCTCAACTAGTGGCGACTCTAGGCAGGTAACAAACGATAGGGAAAAAAAATACGATAAAAAACTAAAACACCAAAGCAATAATTTGTAACGTTAGTAGCTTAAAATTAACAAAGATGGAGACAGGGGGCAAGGGAGCAAGATGGACACCAGAGGTGGGATCTTACATTAACCCAGGATCCACCCCTTGGATAGTTTACTAAATGAACAAACCAGAGACGCCTTCATGTTTTTACCTCCATCAGCTCTCCGGAATTTAAATGTCAGTTTTCCCCACTTTAAAGCCCAGCGTAGCCGAGCCTGCGACTTTAATCCTCCGGTCTGCATCTGCTACAGCATCTGGCTAGTTATTATCACCACGCAGAAGGAAGAAACATGAGGGCAACCATGCGCTTCCATTTCTCTTAGGGAAGACAAGGCCCGAGAGGACATTGCCATTAAATCCGCACATTTCATTTTCCCTGCGCGATTAATAAAGGCCAAGGCCTTGTTCACCATGAGGATAAAGAACGACCATCTTTTTCACGATGAAAAATAATTTGAAGCACGGTTGAGTGGACGCTGTTGGATCGCCATCCTTCACTTCTGGCGAGCACAGAAAGGAGATGTATTTCAAGGTGTAGCAGAGCATAGGGAGGGAGATGGGGAAACAGAAGTGGAACAGCCCTTCAATAATAATAATAATAATAATAATAATAATAATAATAATAAGAAGAAGAAGAAGAAGAAGAAGAAGAAGAAGAAGAAGAAGAAGAAAAAGAAAAAAGAAGAAGAAGAAAGAAGAAGAAGAAGAAGAAGAAGAAGAAGAAGAAGAAGAAGAAGAAGAAGAAGAAGAAGAAGAAGAAGAAGAAGTTGGAAGGGACCTTGGAGGTCATCTAGTCCAACCCCCTGCTAAGGCAGGAAACCCTATACCATTTCAGACAAATGGCTTTCTAGTCTTTTCTTAAAAATTTCCAGTGTTGGAGCATTCACCACTTCTAGAGGCAGGTTGTTCCAGCTGATAAAAACAGAAATGCAGAATGCAGAACCACAGAGTTGGAAGGGACCTTGGAGGTCTTCTAGTCCAACCCCGGGCAAGAGCGGGAGACCCTGTAGCATTCCAGACAAGTGGCTGTCCCATCTCCTCTTAAAAGCCTCCAGGGTGGGAGCACCCTCCACTTCCAGAGGCAAGCCGTTCCACTGGTTAATTGTTCTCACCGTCTGGAAATTTCTCCTTAATTGTAGGTTGAATC
Source organism: Vipera ursinii (assembly GCF_947247035.1). Lineage (NCBI taxonomy): Eukaryota > Metazoa > Chordata > Lepidosauria > Squamata > Viperidae > Vipera > Vipera ursinii. The sequence goes on along the minus strand of NC_139527.1, from coordinate 4,674,568 downwards.
TGTCTTCGATAAGCTTCTATCCATTACGTCTTGTCCTGCCCTCAGGTGCTTTGGAGAATAAGTTGACCCCCTCTTCTGTGTGGCAGCACCTCAAATATTGGAATGCTGCTGTCATTTCACCCCTAATCTTTGTTAAGGTAAAGGTAAAGGTTCCCCCGCACATGCGTGCTAGTCGTTTCCAACTCTAGGGGCCGGTGCTCATCTCCGTTTCAAAGCAGAAGAGCCAGCGCTTGTCCGAGGACGTCTCCGTGGTCATGTGGCCGGCATGACTAGACGCCAAAGGCGCACGGAACACTGTTACCTTCCCACCGGAGTGGTCCCTATTTTTCTACTTGCATTTTTACGTGCTTTCGAACTGCTAGGTTGGCAGAAGCTGGGACGAGTGACAGGCGCTCACTCTGCTACGTGGCACTTGGGATTTGACCCGCCAAACTGCCGATCAGAATCTTTGTTAGACTAGACATAATCTGCTTCTCCAACTGTTCATTGTATGATTTATCCTTCAACCCCCTAATCATCTTTGTTACTCTTTTCTACACTCTTTCTAAGGTCTCAATGTTGTTGTTGTTGTTGTTTTGTATGATAGTGACCAAAACTGGATGCAGAATGATATCAGAATGATAGCCAAGCTAGTGTTCTGAGAAGAACGGAATTTAACTGAAATTTCTGCCAAAGACTACTTTAACTTGGGCCAAGTCAGATCTCCCAAGAGAATTAAAAGGATTCGGGGTCTTCGCTGCTCTTCATCAGATGAGATATTACAAAAATATTGGGGATTATGGAAGGAGGGGAGATTGGATAGGAAGCAAAACGATTTCAAAATTAAGCCAAGTGCTTTGGCGTGATATCTGTCAGATTTCAGCCTGGAGGCATTAGTTAGTGGCATCACTGAATTCAGATTATCATTAATATTAACAGTAAAAGAATGATGGCTCACAACCACACACACACACACACACACACACACACACACACACACACACACACACCCTTCTGAAAACACAAAAACCTCAATTTCCTGGTCTTTCCTCCGTCACAAGCAGCTAATCCATTAAGACCACAAATGCTGGTTTGTTCCTAATCTCATGAACTTTCCTAACAATCTCTTTATGATAATGCTTTCCTCCCTCGTCAGCTTCTCCAATGTTGGGCTTTTGCTTTCCAGTCACACTGGCAAGATTTGAGGAAAGCCTTTATCAATTTCCCCCCCTCCTCCCCATCTTTCTAGAGTGGCGGGTGGACCTAGGTAATTTCACTGCGTGCCAGAGACAAGGAGCAGCAATGGGAGGAGGGGATCGGTAGAGGTAGCCTGCTGAGATGAAAATGAATGAAACCTTGAAATACGTAGCTCTCTGGAAACTGATCAGAGGAGGATTCGTTTCCAGTAGAACACACCTATCCACCGTCCTGCACCAATTTAAAACCTCATGTAGGCGGCTTCCGTTGTCCTACACCAAGAGTTAACATGGCTGTAAGCACGCCTGTCTGCACTGTTGGTAACCAGGGCAATAATTTTCACTTAGAAAAATGGAAATTCTGGGTTTCGTACCTGCAGAATCCCCTTAGGAGAGAACAGAATGACAGAATTGTTAATAGGAAGGGACCTTGGAGGTCTTCTACTCCAACCCCCCTGCAGAAGCAGGGAGACCGTACCATTCCAGGCAAATGGCTGTCGAATCTATCCTTAAAAATCTCCAGGGTTGAAGCATCCCAACTTCTGGAGACAAGCTGTGCCACTGATGTATTGATCTCACTGTCAGGAAATTTCTCCTTAGATCTAGGTTTCTTCTCACCTTGATTAAGTTCCATCCATTGTTTCTTATCTTGCCTTCTGGTGCTTTGGAAAATAAGTTGACCCCCTCTTCTTTGTGGTAGCCCCTCAAATGCTAGAGTGACTAATTCCAATATTAGTCTGCTATCATGTCCACCCCTAGTCCTTCTTTTCTCTAGACTGGCCACGCCCAATTTCTGCAGCCATTTTTCATATGTATTAGCCTCCAGCCCCATAATCATCTTTGTTGCTCTTCAACTCTATCTATCTATCTATCTATCTATCTATCTATCTATCTATCTATCTATCTATCTATCTAGAGATAGAGATATATAGAAATCTCTCTCTACCTCTCTATCTCTCTATTTTCTCTATCTTCTCTCTCTCTCTATGTTTATCTCTCTATCTGTCTGTCTGTCTATCCATCCATCCCAAGCTGGATTGGTCTTCTCCTAGAAGTTCTCTCTAGTGCCGGAAGTGCTGTTGTAATTTAACTAGATGACTGTGTATTTGTGGGGGGAACTGTTAGATCTTCTCTGTCTGTCACTGTCTTCTTCTCTGTAATTAAACATTTCAGGTGAGCTGAAGTGCGGCTCTGGGAGAACAAACTAGGATAGAAGGCAATCAAGCATGTCCAGCCGCTAATTGCAGAAGGGGGGCTTGGAAGCTTCTCTCTCCCCCCTCCCCCCCTTCTTTCAGTTGTGTAGACCTAGGAGTCCAGTGGGATTCTTACCACTTCTGTTTGGACGATCATGATTTACAACTGAAGTGGCCCGGGCTTGCATAAACACGGCTACAAGGGAAGAATTCCCCTTAGGCTATGTAGTTTATTAACTTAAACTAATCAAGGCAAGAGAGAACAAATACTGAACAATTCCTCCACTCTTCAGTGCTCAAGTCCTGGGAGTGCACTCAGAGCAAGGAAGCTTGGAAGGGACTCAGAAGTCGCTCCATGGAAGGATGAAGGTTAATTTATTCTAATAGGTTTTAATGATTTTCAGGAGGCAGCCACTGAATCCTGCCTTCTAATCCCATTAGTGTTTCAGGATAATGATTAGCACATTTTAAAAAGGGAAGCATTTCCCCCCCCCAGTGGAATCAAGGGGCAGGTGCTGTCATTTAACCTGCGCGGAGTTGTTCACCCTATAGTTAAGCACAGAGAACACTGGCTTTTAGGCAGGGTTAGCTTTTTAGCCCAGCTTCAAGTTTTTATTACACGCTTCTCTGGGAAATGCTAAACGATGGCTAATGGTTGGAAGGAACCCATTGGGAAACGGTCAGCTAGGCTGGAAGGAGGGGTCAAGCAGGGAACTAGCTTGGAATCCTTACGCAGCTGCAAGCAGCTTAAGCTTGACCTCCCCCAAGCTCCAAGCTGACTCAGGAATTCTGGGAGTTGAAGTCCATGAGTCCTAAAAGAGCCGAGGTTGCCTACCCCTGTTCTAGCTAGTCAGAAGTGGCTCTGGTTGCTTGCGCCTGATGGAAACCAAGATTCAAACAGAGATCCAGACAATGATCCGAAGCTGGTCACTGGAACCAAGGAAGCTTCTACCACACTTGCCCTTTTAATCCAAGAGAGAATACTGGCTCATTTACCAAGACAGCCCCCCCCCCCACTACAAACAGATACTTCATTATCCGGAATAAGTTTTAAACTACACTACGACTGGAAGTGGTGAGATGGGCAGCTGACAGATTTTACAAATAAAGAAATAGAAATAAATGAGTGGCCAAGGAGCAGAAAGCTTTCCCACTTGGCCAGCTGATGGGCTTCTGGAAGCAGATGTGATCCGTTCCGACGGGTAGAAGGCGGTGTGGCTGCCTGCGTATCTCCTCGATGGCCTGATCTGTTTCTCCCTCGGACGCTTCGATCGATGGAAATGTCGATTGACTTCATGAAGCTGTCACCAATCAAAGGCCTGTCATTTACTTCTAAATGGCCCAGTGCTCTTTCTCTGGAGCAACCCTGGCCAGGATCTTCCCATTAGCGTTTCCGTCTCTGCTTTGATGCTGGTTGGTTATGGGTAACTAAGTGCCTGTGAAATGCTTAAGAAGGCCCAAGGAAGTCATAAGGCACTTTTTTTTTTCCTTTTATTACCGGCGCTTCCTCTCAGTCTGTTTTCCAGATTACTGTTCTGTTGATGATTATGGGCTGGGGAATTCTGAGGGGCCAGAGAAATTTTTGGAGCAGGGAATTAATGTTGCGGATCCTGACCTTATGAGCAACAGCTGGAATAGAGTCAGCGCAAGTTATTTGGCTTCAGCTAAGCCGTTGCATGAAGTTGAAACTCAAAGACTTTGGCCACCTCATGAGAAGGAAGGACTCACTGGAGAAGACCCTCATGCTGGGAAAGGTTGAGGGCAAGAGAAGAAGGAGACGACAGAGAAGGAGGTGGCTGGATGGAGCCACTGAAGCAGGAGGCGTGAGCTTAAATGGACTCCAGAAGATGGTGGAGGACAGGAAGGCCTGGAGGAACGTTGTCCATGGGGTCGCGATGGGTCGGACACGACTTCACAGCTAACAACAACAAGCCTAGCAAGCGTCGCATCAAACTCTTTTCAGATGTTTGTTTTCCCTACTTCGTTTAGTCCAAAGCAACCAGGGTCTAGCGGTAGTTCAGGAACCGGGTCTGTTTGAATTAAATAGAGTCGACAATCCCCACGTCGTTTTGTTCCGTAGAGCAACAATTCTTGTGAACTTTCAAGTTTCCTCTTTCCGCTACGTATTCATAAATGGACAGGGATTAATATAGCATGTGTGTATATACTGTATGTGTGTGACGTACGTGTGTGGCAAATCCTTCTTGGATGAGAAGCGAAACGGTTTCCAGGGAGCGTGGGGGGGGGGAAACCCCAAGAAAGTCCAGTTGCCTTTTGAAAAGCGCCTTTGGGACCCTGATGTGGTGTTAAATCCAAATTGAATTATTGAGATACAGAAGGCTATGACGTGGAAAACCAAAGCCAGTACAATTGAAAACCCAAACTGTTTTAAGTGTATTCTTTTAAAACTTTTTTTTAAAAAAAAGTGCTGAAAAGGAAATGAAAAAAGAACAAAACACAAAAGGTCCTTTCTTAAGCGAAACCCACCCCCTGCACACACACACACACACACACACACACACACACGCTGAAAATAGGTATGTTAAATGCTTCCCAGAGCTTAAGAAACTTCCTTCCTTGAACAGTACCCCGTCTCAAATAATGAAAAAAGGTTCAGCTCGCTTTCTTTAGTGACTAACTGCGATGCCTCCTGTGACGTTCAGAGGTAGGAAGAAAGGCCTTATAGCCTGCCATAATGCAAGGTTTATCAGCCCCAATTGGCTGGGGTCCCAGAACTTGTGAAGCCAACTCGAAAGACCACCACCTTAGGATTTAATGCAAAGTGTGAGTCTTGGCATTGTGTTGCAAATCCACCTCCCGGCTTTATCTGGAGTAATCGGCAAACGGCAAGGAGCTTTGAACAAACCCTTGCTTTCCTCCCCGGCTCTGGAGGTTTAGGAAAATCGGATAGCGCGGCCTTTTCCCATTTCCTAGGTGGATGTGATCAATGTTAATTACTATAAAGGAGTTTATAGAAAATCTTTATAGAAAGGAACAGTTTCGGGGTGAGGTGCATCTGTTAGGTCCCCTGATGGGATTATGCCTTCTTTTCCCACTTAAAGAAAAAAAATAAAATCAAGGCATGATTCTGAATTTAGATGAGAATTTCTATCTCCATTACCTTGCTTGAGGCACTGCGGGCAGCCAGGTGTTGGTGGGGACACCTGAAGCTCAGCTCGGCATGGAGGTTACAGGTGGGAGAATGTTCAGTTTCTTTTAGCCAAACTGCTGTGTGCATGTACTCTGACGCCAGGCCTTTTCAGACTAGCTGAGTTCACCGGCACACAAACCCAAGCTTACCAAAAGAGATTATGATTTAGCCACTGAGTTGTCTTCACGCGTAGTTGGTTGTTTGGTTTATTTTTGTCTCCCACCTTTATGATTTGTTGCAAATAATTCAAGGCGGTGAATATATCCAGCGCACCTTCCTCCCCCTATTTTCCCCACAACAACAACCCTGTGAGGTGGGTTGGGCTGAGAGGGGCGGATTGGCCCAAAGTCACCCAACTGGTGTTCATGCCTAAGGCAGGACTGGAACTCACCGTCTCCTGGTGATTGGCCCAAAGTCACCCAGGTGGCATTCTATTCTATTCTATTCTATTCTATTCTATTCTATTCTATTCTATTCTATTCTATTCTATTCTATTCTATTCTATTCTATTCTATTCTACAATCATTCTATTCTATTCTATTCTATTCTATTCTATTCTATTCTATTCTATTCTATTCTATTCTATTCTATTCTATTCTATTCTATTCTATTCTATTCTATTCTATTCTATTCTATTTTGTAGTTCTATTCTATTCTATCCTAAACCTTGGCAACTTTAAGATATGCAGACCTTAACTCCCAGAATTCCCCAGCCAGCGTGTGTAGACTTCAACTCTCAGGAACTGAATGGCAAAATTCTGGGAGTTGAAGTCCACGTCTCTTAAAGTTGCTAAAGTTGAGAAAAAACTGATTTAGGCCCTTCTAAAGAAACTCCATCCAAGAATCTTTAGAAGCTTCCTTAATTCACATTATGCCGGAATTGTTTTTGCAGGATCCAGAATCACAAATCTCTTTGCAACCTTTTTCTTCTTCTTCTTTCCCTTCAGGTAATTTTTTTTTCTTTTTTAAAATCCACAGTGCATTGGAAGGAAGCACACCACTGAATTAAACATAATGCATCCCAGTCAAGCTTGCCGACCACATTTCTTCCCCCCTCCCCCGCCTCCATCTATTAAATCACACATTTTTTATTTTATTTATTTTTCCTACCGCATAAAATTAATTTGGGAACAATTTGTCCACAGGGCAGATGATTTTCGGTTCATTGGTCCAATCTTTTATTAAAGAAAGAGACTCTGGTGAATACACCTTTGGGTGTAATCAGCAGCCAAGGAAGGGAAACGCAGCATCGGTCCCAGCTTTGAATTGATTGTTTTGAACGTGCATTTGGGAACTGGTTGATCACTAACCAGGAACCATCAGGTTAACACCTTTATTTATTTTTCTTCCTTTTGTACAAAAACTAACTAGATTCAGATAAAAAAAACTGGCTTGGAAATACCAGCCACCTTCTTTGCTACATGTTGGGGCTTTATTTACATTATAAGCATTATTAAAGTCGTCGTCTCTCTCTTTTTTTTATTAAAGAGTTTTACAAAAAGGGATTTGGGGATATATTGTAAAATTTTGTTTTCGTCGTCTCTCCATTGATATCCTCCCCAACTCAATGGTCAAACATGGCTGGCTGGCTGGGGAATTCTGGTAGTTGAAGTCCACCCGTCTTCAAGTTGCCACGGTTGAGAAACACGGCTCTATAAAGTTCTCCATCTGTCATCTAGGTAGGAACCGGTCTATTTAGCGAGCAGCGCTTTTTAATTGATCCTACAGGACAGGAATTCAGCTGTTACAAAATCAAGTGACTCAATTTTTATTGGCAGATGTCTCAATTAGTAGGAAAATACTGGCTTTAGCTGACACGGTTGATATTTTGTTATGGGTTCCTCTTTAATCCCTAGTTCTATTTTTTCTTTTATTTCTATGTCTACCTGTACTATATTTATACTGTTGTTGTCTTTTGTTTGCTGTTCATTGTTTTTTTTTTTTGACTTCCTAGTCCCCGATTGTGTTTGCTGTGGAATAAAATGCGTATCAGTGATAAAACAGAAGACATTACTAAGATGGAAGGATTTAGCAGCCTCTCAGTCTACGGAGTAATTTTTCTGGCTCTTGCCAAGGTGTGGTTTGTTGAACCACTATGTCAGAATCCATTTATATCATATTCATAAATGTATGTTTAAAACGTTGTTCCTGGATTCTGCCATCTCCCGAGGAGGAGGGAACGAATGTGTATTGAGCCTGTATTAGGCATTTCAAAGGAAAAGAGAAGGCTTTTGAACTGGGGGAACAAAAGGGAGGGTTAGGGTAGGTAGCGTCTGGCTTGTGTCAAGGAAGAGAGAAATAAACATAAAAGGTCCTAAGTTCCTTTTTCCCACGAGAGGGATGATACGAGGTAAATGATGGTGGGCTGACCAAATGGGGTTAGGGGGGGGTTGAACTGGGAACTCTTTATAAGGTTTTAGTTTGTAGAACAATATTAAGTCCTGTCTTGTATTCCGACAACCAAGCATGTCATAGTAAAGATTCCTTTTGGACTAGATTTGGCTCCAAGAGTTTTGTCTTCCTAAGACGTGGTTTGGGGTGGGTCCTGACACACTATTTGTCGAAGAAGCTACAATTGGCTGGGTTTATACAAATTTTCAGCTAGAACACCACATCTTGCGGCAACCCAGTCAATAAGTAACAATCACATATCTTTTTTACCCCACTTAATACTCTGAAAAGTCTGTTCCAACGTCATCGGATGATACAGGTCGTCCTCAAATGAAAAGCATTGGTGACCGTTCAAAATTACAACAGCCATAAAAGCGGCCGTGAACACTTTTTTTCCCAGGGAATTCCCTGGAATGGGGTGGGAATTCCCTGGAAAAAAGCAGCTGTGGGTTTTTTTGGGAAGAGTTTAGCGGCCGTCAAAGAACGCGACGGCTGGAAGCTGAGACCAGCCAGAGCCTGGGAAAACTCGACAAACTCGTGCGAGATCGGAAGAAGCAGAGAGACCCGGCTCCTAGAACCCCCAAGAGCGAAGGAATGAACTGAAGGAACATCCTCCTCAAAAGTGAATTACGACCTGTCCTCAAAGTTACGAGACTTTTGTAACACCCACCCCACCCCACCCCACACACACTTCCCCTCGTTATGTGATCACAGGTCAGGTCCTTGGCAACAGGCTCGTGGTGATGATGGGTTGTAGCTGAGGTCACGTGATTTGCAACCTTCCCAATCGGTTTCCGATAAGCAGCATCAATTGGCAAGGTGGATTTGCTTAAACAACAACGGTCTGATTCGTCTGTGGAGGTTCTCCGTCCTCCAGGCGACGGTGGTCCCAAAGGTCCTTTTGTCCAAAGGCAGCTGGGCTTTGTTTGTCCCTGAAGACGTTTCCTTTCTCATCCGAGAAGCTTCTTCAGAGAAGCGTCTTCAAGTTCAGTTGCCTTTTGAAGAAGCCCCTGTGAGATTTAAAAGCCCCAAATCTGATGCTCACAACTCGAACTGCTAAGCTTGTAAGCCGCCCTGAGTCTTCGGAGAAGGGCGGGATATAAATGGGATTAAAAAAAAAAAAAAAAAAAAAAAAAACAACTCGAAGACAAGTCTGGTTAACAAAGGCAAAGATTTATTGAAAAGAAAATTGAAAATAATAAAGAAAATAAAGAAGAAAGAAAGCGTTTGCAAACGCGGCCTCTTAGACCCTTCCCAAGTTGGATTGGGTTCAAAGAGCGCGCTGAGCAAGATTCAAAGTAGGCATTTTATACTCTTTCACGATACATGCCATTCCTAAGAAGCTTAAGTCATTCTTTGAAGTTGTTTCCTATTTCTAAAGGGGTCCTTCTGACCATTTCCATCTATCCAAGTTATGATCTTATCTAGATCTTACCTCGTTTACTTGTAATTTCCAACCTTGGTTGTAATTTCCACCTTGGGCCGATGTTCCTGTCTCTCGGAAGCTTTTTAACATTTCAAAAGAATTTGTTGATTGCCATTTGTGAATTCTCTGTCTAAGCAGGAAATAGATAGCCCCACATCTTAGTGTTACATTTTATACAATTCATTGGTGTTACATTTTATACAATTTATAAAAGAATAACCTTTATTTATTTTCCTTTACCCCCAACATTTCTTCAGCAGCCCAGGGCCTCCTCTACCCTCGGAGGGATACTCCACCTAACAATGTCAATCTGCAGAGGCAAGATTGTTTTTTTTTTGGGGGGGGGGCCTTGCTTAACAACCGCTGTGACTTACGATCGTAATTCTAAGCTTAACGGTGGTCGTACATTTAGGACTACCTGTACTGCCGTTAGAAGGCCGCGGTCCTCCTCTGGAGCATTCCAGCGTTCCAGCACCCAGACTAACCAGCCCTTTTTTTACTGGTTTCCTTCGGCATTACAGACAGATGAATGATGTCAGGCTCAAATCATCGTTCATTTCTCCTCCCCCTCCTCATCCTTACCAGTGGAAAGTGCATGGGGGGGGAGGGAGGGTCGTCAGCAAAAACCTCTGTTGAGAATCACTCATCCTTCCTAATAATGAGAGCTGTCACCATGCAATGATTTTCTTGCTAAATATTTCGGCCTGTCGCTGATGTATAGGTCTGGGGGAAGGCGGGTTGAGAGTGGGGGACGGGGTGGGGGGAAACAGCCTCCCAACTTCAGGGGCTAATGAGAGACCTTGGAAAAGTGGAGCTTTGTACTAGGTGAGGATGAGCAAAATGAGGCGGGGCTGGGGGGCTGGGGGTGGGGGGAGGTTGCATGAGCTAGCTTGGATTCTCACTTCCACCATTGCTGCTGTGGAACTAAGCGTGCGGGTCCTACAATAAGCCAGGCCTGGCTGCTTTGCGAAGGCAGAGCTGAAAGAACCGCGGTGTTCCGTGCGTTGCCCTCGGAGTGCCGTCGTGACCAGGCCTTTCAGCCATCCCGTCCCGAATGTTCAGGGGCATTGCTGCCTCTGGGCTTGGTGGACAGGAAGCCTGGCGGTGGTGCAGAACTCACGGCCGGCTGTAGTGCTGCCGATGGGCTTCTGAGAAGTCCAGTCACCCAGCAGAAGGAGCCCTTGGCTTCGGAAGCAGGAGCTGGCTTGGAGCCCTCCGAACGGCAATCAGAAGATCCACAAAGGAGGAAGCAGCAGAATCTGCCCCAGGGGCAGAAGAAAAGTGGAGCTGCATGACGATAGTGAAGGGGTGAAAGGTTTGTGCTATGTATATATGAAAGAGAGAGACAGGCAGAGAGGAGGGGGAGGAGGGGGAGAGGCAGGCAGGGAAGGAAGGAAGGAAGGAAGGAAGGAAGGAAGGAAGGAAGGAAGGAAGGAAGGAAGGAAGGAAGGAAGGAAGGAAAAGAAAGAAAGATGAAAGTGATTAAAAGGGAGGCAGTGGGGAAGGAAGGAAGGAAGGAAGGAAGGAAGGAAGGAAGGAAGGAAGGAAGGAAGGAAGGAAGAAAAAGAAAGAAAGAAAGAAAGATGAAAGTGATTAAAAGGGAGGCAGTGAGGAAGGAAGGAAGGAAGGAAGGAAGGAAGAACAAAGGAAGGAAGGAAGGAAGAAGGAAGGAAGGAAGAATGAAGGAAGAAAAGGACGGAAGGAAGAAAAGAAGGAAGAAAAGGAAGGAAGGAAGGAAGGAAGAATGAAGGAGGGAAGGAAGAAAAGGAAGGAAGGAATAAAAGGAAGGAGGGAGGGAAGGAAGGAAGGAAGAAAAGAAGGAAGAAAAGGAAGGAAGAAAAGGAAGAAAGAAAGAATGAAGAAAGGAAGAAAAGGAAGAAGGGAAGGAAGAAAAGAAGGAAGGAAGGAAGGAAGGAAGGAAGGAAAAACAAAGGAAGGAAGGCAGGCTTGTCCTTTTGGCTCATGGGGGCAATTGTAAGCCCGAGTGGGGGCAACCATATAAACTTCCTGAAATAAATTGGTTACAGCATGAGCCCTGGCATCTGAAAGCAAACAGCATATTTCCCTGTGCTAGGAAACAATTAACATATTAGAAAGAGCGTAGCTAATTGTTTTTCGCTCTCTCCTCCCTCCCTCCCTCCCTCCCTCCCTTCTTTCTTTCTTTCCTTCCTGGACCCTTGCTCCAGTCTTTGTCAGAGGCATCGCTCAGTAAGGTCTGGAGATGCTCCAATGAAGTCATTTCCCAGCCGAGGTTTCTCCAGATGCCCACAGAGCTGAAGGGCATGTGTTGAAACCAGGCACCACCAGAAGGATGTCTGTTGCGGATCGGGAGGAAAGAACGCAGGGTTTTTGCAGGCTCTGTTACTTTTCCTTGCTGTAACCTTTTAGGGACACGCCTCTGTTTGGAAAGCACACAGGACCGAAACTTCGGGCAAGATGGGTCATTTTTCTTATCCTGGTTTGTTCATCAAGGCTTCATCTCCCAAAGGGGAACCACCTGTTGCAGCATATCCAGGATGAGTTCCGTGACCACTTTAAAAAAAAAAAAACACGAGCAAGATGGGACTGGATTGATGCCTCATGCTCCGTCTTGGTTCGTTCGATTACGGCAAGCTTTCCCGACCTTCCCCGTTTTTATTTTTTTTTATTTTTTTATTTTAATCCCATTTATATCCCGCCTTTCTCCGAAGACTCAGGGCGGCTTACAATCTAAGAAGCACAAATCAATGTGCTTAGCAATAAGATGCGTTGACTTCAATTCCCAGAATCCCTGGCTGAGACATTCTGGGAGTTGACGTCCACACATCTTAAAACGGGTAAGGTTAGGTATGTTGATGGCAGCAAGAATACATACGGACAAAAATGGAAGGATACTGATTCCTACCATGGACGAATGGCTTGCAAAAGTTAATGGAGTTAACAGAGATGGCAAAATTGACTGCTTTGATTAAAGAAAAGAACACGATTTTGTTTCTACTCAGAAACCCTTTTGGGATTTTGTGCTGGTTGTTGCTCGTACGTACACTGAGAGCTTATGCACTGTAGAAAAATTCCTTGCGTATGTCCAATCACGCTTGGCCAATGAAGAATTCTTTTCTATTCTATTCTATTCTATTCTATTCTATTCTATTCTATTCTATTCTATTCTATTCTATTCTATTCTATTCTATTCTATTAATTCTATTCTATTCCATTCCATTCCATTCCATTCCCCATTCCATATTTTCTATTCTATTCTATTCTATTCTATTCTATTCTATTCTATTCTATTCTATTCTGTTCTGTTCTGTTCTGTTCTGTTCTGTTCTGTTCTGTTCTGTTCTGTTCTGTTCTATTCTATTCTATTCTATTCTATTCTATTCTATTCTATTCTATTCTATTCTATTCTATTCTATTCTATTCTATTGCTAAGGCTGAAAAAGATAGTAAAGATAAGTCCTAGACTGACAGCAGTTCATTTAGTGACTGTTTGCAGTTACAACAACACGGAAGAAAGAGACTTATGACCGTTTCCCCCACTTACGACAGTTGTACCTACCTCAAAATTCAAACCCTTAGCAAATGACTCGTACTTATGACGGGTTGCAGTGTCCCGGGGTCATGTGATCCCCCTTTTTTCGACCTTCTGAGAAGCAAAGTCAACGGGGAAGCTAGATTCCCTTAACAACCGTGCTGCTAACTTAACAACTGCAGCGAGTCACTTAGCCAAGGCAAAATGGGGTAAAAATTGACTTAACCGATTTCTCGCTTAGCAACATAAAGTTGGGGCTCAGTTGTGGTCATAACTCGAGGGTTGCTTGCATTTGCATCGCCGGTGCATTTCGGAAGGTTCCGAAACAAGGGCCAAGGATGGAGGAGAGGCAGATTTCTTCCTGGGAAATCTCATTTTGGTGGAAAGCGTTGGATCGTTCGTTCCATCTTGAGGACGTGAACCAGGGGGTTTTTTTTGGGTCCCAAAGTCCTTCCTGCAGCTCGGCTGAACAGCCTGTCTGGAGACGGAAATTTCTGTCAGGAAGGAGCAAAACAAAAAACAAAAAAAAAAAAGGTCTGGCGACAGAGACAAATTGAGGCGGTGATTCTTAAAACATGTTTCCCGGGTCTGGAAGGGGGAAGTTGCCTCGTTCCGGGCCTGCCATAAATCAGGATTCCCGTTGGCCAGACAAGATAAATTGGCCCCCGGTTTCCGGGAGAAATTAGCCAGGTGGGAAGGGGTTGTGTTCTGCATCTCCACGGGGCCAAGCTTGGAATTTCACCACAAGAGGGCAGAAAGCACTGAGTTTGGGGCGGGGGTGGGGGGTGGGGGTGGGAATCCACTTGGTTCCTTGCAAAATCCACTGGTTTCCTCCTTGAGGCTTGAGCAGCAGAACAGTTGGGCCTCCTTTGCAAAGCCGGCTTTCCTCTCTTACGGATACTGAGCAAGCGGAGGAAGGCTGCTAGAAGTAGTAGTAAGGTGGGACAGTTCTGGTCAGTGTCCAAACCAGGCAGCGTTGACCTCTTCCAAGAAATCCATTCCCACTTTGCTGATGACGGGAAGAGGAATTATTATTGTATCACTCATTGATTTGTGTTTTTTTTAATGTTGGGCATAGCTTGCCTTTCAGGGTGGCCCTCAACTCAAATACTGTAAGTCCTCGACTTGCATCAGTTCATTCAGGGACCATTCAAACGTATGACGAGACTGTGGAAAAAAGTGACTGCCATTTTTCACACGGACGACCGTTGCCGCTTCCCCATGCCGCCGTGATCAAAATTCGGACGCTTGGCAACTGGCTCATATTTATGACAGCTGCAGTGTCCCGGGTGGCCCTCGTCGTGACCTGAAACGGATTGGCGGGCTGGGACATTTTTGGACAATCTAATTAGTTTCTTCTTCTTTCTCTAGCTTCTGACCTCTGCCGACTTTATGCTAAACCTAAAAAAGCTCTCCTCCCGCGGTTATCCTTTCCTCACGGCTCGTTCCCTTTTCTTTCCTTCCCAGGGTCAAGAAGAAGGATAAGCCCCTGAACCTCAAGATTCACAACAGCGTGGGGAGCTGTGAGAACATCCCTGCTCAGCGCTCTCCTCTCCTGTCTGAACGATCCTTGCGGTCCTTTTTCGTCGGGCACCCTCCCTTCCTTCCTTCCACTCCTCCGGTCCATACGGATGGCTTGTTCTCCACAAGTAAGTCTGACCTGGCAGGTGGTTCCGAGGGAAGGAGAAGAGGGAGACAGTCAGAGAGAGAGAGAGAGAGAGGGAGGGAGGGAGAAAGAGGGAGGGAGGGAGAGAGAGAGAGGAGAGGGAGGGAGAAAGGGAGGGAGGGGAAGGGAGGAGAGGGAGAGGGAGATGGAGGGAGGGAGGGAGAGAGAGGGAGGGAGAAAGAGGGAGGGAGGGAGGGAGAGAGAGGAGAGGGAGGGAGAAAGGGAGGAGAGGAGAGGGAGAGGGAGAGGGAGGGAGGGAGAGAAAGAGAGAGAAGATAAGCATGGCTCTTCCAATCTAGTCTCAACTTTGTTTGAAATTGTGATTGCTATACAACAGGGGTCTTCAAACATGGCCCTTTTATGACCTGTGGACTAGAAGACCTCCAAGGTCCCTTCCAACTCTGTAAGTTTGTAATTCTGTTAAGACCCCTGCCTCAGCTAATAATCTTCCTCCATAGGTCGAGCCCAAAGGGTAGCCTTAAGCCTTGCCGATGCCTACAGAGCCAATGGTGGATGGTATAGAGTTCTGCTTGAGCAGAGGCTTGGACTAGAAGACCTCCAAGGTCCCTTCCAACTGTGTTATGCTGCTGTGATTCAGCCCTAGTCATCCCAGGTTAATTAATATGACAGACCGGGAGATGCTCCGGAGCAGGCTTTGACAGCATTGTCCTGCTTTTGCATCGGTGTGTCAGCCCCATGCTTCTCCTTGACAATCTGGCAGAGAGAAAAACAACCGCGCGGGCGGAGGCCGACTAACTGGAGAAGACATCCAGATGGAAGGGGTCAAGACACCCTGGCTATTGTCTGCCCCCGGGGCCTAAGGCTTCCCTTCGGCTGGTGCCGCTGACATCAGTTATGATACAGCCTGGCTTGGATTGCCAAGCTAAGTTTTCCTCTCGGCGCCTGGGGTACTGGCACTCATCTTGAGTTGAATGGCAGCTGCTCAGAAAAATCTCCTGGGGTCCTTGGGGCGGCTCTGGCATCTGTTACCTGATGGCATCTTTTCAGGAGCTGCCAGGCAGCGGCCCTGTTTTCTTGCCCTATTTACAAGGTAGCAATAAAGGAGAATAAGTGTAGCTCCGGGTTGAGATGAAGACTTCTCGGAGCCCTATGAGCTTGGTTGTTTTCTTGCAGACGTTTCATGACCCAAACTAGGTAACTAGCACTGACAATGTTAATTAGTTGGGTCATGAAACATCTGCAAGAAAACAACCAAGCTCAGAGAGCACCAGGGACCCCATAATCCTCCTCCTCCTCCGTTCCACAAACCCCATTCCCTCCTCGCACTGATAATGTTATCCACTTGGGTCACGAAACGTCTGCAAGAAAACAACCAGGCTCAGAGAGCACCAGGGACCCCATAATCCTCCTCCTCCTCCATTCCACAAACCCCATTCCTTCCTCACACTGATAATGTTATCCACTTGGGTCATGAAACATCTGCAAGAAAACAGCCAAGCTTAGAGAGCACCAAGGACCCCTATTTACAAGGCCCTTCGTTGCCCAGGTGAAAGGCATTGCATTGATCTGTTGCTTCATGCCACTCTGGGGAGACCCTACTTGGAATACCGCATCCAATCCTGGTCACCGCAATACCAAAAAGATGCTGAAATGCTAGAAAGTGTGCAGAGAAGAGTGACAAAGATGATTAGGGGACCGGAGGCTAAAACATATGAAGAACGGTTGCAGGATCTGGGGATGTCTAGCCA